>NC_091496.1:28300018-28458768 GCF_947461875.1 Haliaeetus albicilla
GGTGAATTTCTAAAGAGGGGCACTTTAAAGACAACAGAGTGTTTGCACTTCAGGTTTCAAAGGCGCGTGTTTAATTACTGCCAAATGCAGGTATCAGAATGTCTAAGAAGAACAAAGAGCTCGGTATTTGCATTTGAATTATTATTTTTCCCGAGCAACTGATTCCCGCCGTTGTTAGCCAGCCGCTGCTGTCCTGGGGAAGGGAGAGCCGGCTCTCCCCCAGCCGTGCGGGCGGTGGCAAGCCCTCCTGTGCCAGCCACCGCTTCTCCCCCCCCCCCACCCGCCCCCTCCCCCGCCAGGATTTCCCCCAAGTGCTGGAGATCAGTAACTTGTATGTTTAATTCATTTCAGAAACACGGGAAAGCAATTTGCCAACGCGAAGCCTCGGGAAGCCCCGACGATCGCGATGCCTCTCCTCCTCTCTCCCTCCTCTCTCCGCCGCTCTGCCCCGCGGCGGCCGGGCCCGCTGCGCCCCTGCCCGCCGCTCCGCGCCGCTCCGCTCCGTTCCGCGCTCCTCCGCGCTCCGCTCCGCGCCGGGCCGGGCCCTTCAACCCCGTCCCGAGCCGCTTCTCCCAGCGCTCGGAGCACGGCGCGCACACCTGGGAGCTGGCGGCGCAAAATCAGCCCCTCTCTGCACCCCCACCCCCCCCTCCATGCCCAGGTTTATTCAGAATTAAAGTTGCCCCCCCCTCCTTTATTTATTTATTATTTCTTTTTTTTTTTTTCCTCCGCCCCCTCTCGCAAGCGGTAAATAAAGCTCATTTGCATGTCTTTGCAGAAAAGTTGCTGCCGTACTAGAATAGAAACCGGGCTTACCTAGTTTGGCAGGGTATGCAAAGTAGGATTGGCTGGATCAATTAGAGAATTATCTATTTATGAAATGTCTAGCTGCAATGAAAAGAGCTGGTACAATTATGAACTGTTGTCTTGACAACTGGGAAGGACTGATTGGATCATTTTATCAGTAGGGTTGCTGATTTCAAAAGCAAGCTGCCGAAAATAGTAAGGGACTTGGGTTTCAGAAAAGGGATTTTTTTTTTTTTTTTTCTTCTTCGCCTTAGCTAGTAGGGAAAAATGTAAAGGGGGTGGGGAGAGGGAAAAGGGTTTCGCCAGGAAAGGTCCGTGATGCAGATTTATTGGCAAAAAGCCAGAGTTGCTATTGTAAATTTCCTCGCCGGTTTCAATGTCAACCCAAGCTCGTATTTGAACCCGGAATCAGGGCAAAAGCATTATCACTCTGTCACTTTGTTGCCAGAAGTGGATTTTTTTTTTTTTTTTGGTTAATATTTTACTGTTACATCTGACAGGATTTCACATTTTCTGTAGCCCGCCTTTAGTACGTTGAACTGCCAGACAGAGAAATTAATACCCTGAGTGACTGTATTTTAATTAAGCAATTTCATGCAAATTACAAATTTTAGATTGCCAAATAATATATTGCACAAAAATTGTAGGCTGGCTGATCTGATATGCATGGAGTATTACTCTTCCAGGCGCTGTGCATACATGGGAAAATGAACAAAAATGCTAATTTCCAATCTACTATGCAAACGGTAAAAGATGCCTATTTAGATACATATGCTTTCCTTAGGAAGGGTAAACAGTTCTTTAATTTAATATAGCTGACACTCGAAGATGTGTTTTTCCCTCTTGCAAAGATAATTTTTGCATTGAACAAGTAAATGAGAATTCAAGTAGAAAACATCTTGTTAATGGCGACTAATAAAAACTAATATCGCATGCAATATAATGATATTAAACCTTGTAACTGGTACATAAAGCAAGATCATTCCTATTGTTGCTCCGTCGATGAACATCAAATATGCTCGCATATTAAATCCCTGCCGGCCGACCGGGGATGGTTAACCCTGCCTCTGGCCGGTGGAACGATTCCCAACTCCCTGGAAGGGACGGGACCGGGAGCCACCACCGGTTCGCCCTTTCGGCTGCCCGCCCGCCCGCCCTCCCCTTCCCGGCCCTCGGCGAACGAAGGCGAGAACCGGGGGCGCGTCCCCGCCGGGCTGGGCTTCCCCACGGGGCGTTGCGGGTGGTGGTGGGGGGGGTCCCCTGGCCAAGGTTCTCTGGGGACGGGGCGAGCAGCGCGGAGGGTGTCCGCCCGCGGGAGAAGCCCCTCTCCCGGTTTGGTCGCCCCTCTCCCGGTTTGGTCGCCACTCTCCCGGTTTGGTCGCCCCTCTCCCGGTTTGGTCGCCCCTCTCCGGGGAAGCAGAGGAGGGACGAGCAGCTGCGGTTCCGCGAAGCCTCTCTGAGATAAAACTTTGTGCCGGCCCCCGGCGTCCTCTGCTGAGCCTTTTCTCCCCCTCCCCGGTAAAACCGCCAGGGTTTGCCCCTCGTTTTTTTAAGGACCGGATTTCCCAGCACCCCCGACGGACGCCTCTGTGGGAATCAGCTGAGGCTTCCCAGGTGCCCTACACAATTAACCTGGTCGCAAATTTAGCCAGCGGTCCGAAGTACAGCACTTGGGATTGTATCTGCAAGTGGGTGCGGGTACCGGCAAGTCCCCAGCATCTTAGCCACAGGCAGTGGCTAAGCGGGCTGAGCACAACAGGACTAAAATGTAGAGCACTGACCTCAATTTTTACCACACTGTAGCTAATATTTTTCCCTCTTTATACCCCCTTTTGTTGTTTGGTTTTGGGTTTTTTGGGGGGGAGGAGGGACAGGACAGGTTAATTTTTTTTTTTTTAAAAAAAAGGTATTATCCCTGGGGCTAGTATGTACTAAATGTCCTTCTCCTTTTTGTCTCTTCAGGATGTAAACAACGTGTTCAGGCTTTGTGTAAGAGTTTAGTTGCTGATTTCACTGGAAACAGAGGATTGGTGCTTGGGGTAACACATTATCCACTCTTGGCTGGGTGTATTTTACTTTACAAGACTTCTGCTGCTGTTGTTGCTAAGTTCTTCCAAATTTAAATCAGATTTGGATTTAGGTTCTCTGAGATACTTATTCATGTTCCATGATAAGAATTGTTTAGTGTCATGTTCATTCTCTGAAATTCATGGAAACAATGAAGACATCTGTGTATTTTTGTGCATAATTTAATGCAGAATTTGAGCCCGATTTTTACATGAGATTTCAGTGGAAGCGTCAGTGTGTCTTCAGTCATTTATGGCAAAGACGTCATTCAGATTGCTGGAAGTAGGCAAAGTCCAGAGGCCCCGATACCAGAAAAGCATTTTTCCGCCTTACAGAACATGGGGTTAGGGTGTGTGAAGATTGTTGGTAAGCAGTTGCAGCAAAGCTGTGTTGTATTTTCAGTTACACTAACAGTGTTTGTCCATATTAGGCTGATGTTCCTGAAAGCAGCATTTGCTCCTGAATTGCTACACACTCAGGCAAAATTTTTGCTCTTTGTTGTCCAAGTGCAGTTTCAGTACTGTGATTCATATACTCTCTCTGCTTGTAAAGCAGTAAAAATTAACCAGAGCTTTCTAAGCAGAATTTTCCGTTGACATCACTGGAGAATCTGCTTAAAAACTGATGGTATCATACGGCCAATGGAAAGTAAGCTATGCATGAAAAGAAATATCTGGATAAACTATAGCATTTTTTTTTTTAAAAGAACAACCAACAAAGACTTTTGCTCTAATTAAGTCCTAGACAAACAGTTCCTTGCAAATAACATAATCAAAATATTTTGGCAATTTTCTTCAGAAAAAGGTCAATAGTAAGTTTTTCTGTTTGTTTGGGTTTTAATCGATAAAATAGTTTCATTTTTGGTCAAATAATATGCTGGGAATTTCTCCACCAGCTGTCAAGCAGTTTGCTGGAATGATTTCTGTTTCATTATTCAACCAGCTTGAGGGTTTTCACTCTTGTGGTATTTGGCAGGGCAAATATTTTCAATACCTGCAACTGACCATCTTATTAACTGTGAAAAATTTCACTTGAACAATAAACAGTGTTCTGCCAAAGAATCACAGCAACTTATTCCAAAGTACATTACTCAGTCAAAAATCTTGGGCAACATTCATATGACCTTTGCCTGCTTTCAAAATGCAACATTTATGCATTCTTTTTTCCCTCCAGAATTCTCCATTGAGTAATATGGGTTGGTTTTTAAAAGATAACCCAAGAGTTTCAGCAAAACAGTTATTATACTTGGGATAATGATATTCAAAGGGACTCACCTTGCAACCTTTACACACATGAGCGGTTAACTCTTACTTATATAAGGACAACAAGGACTACTTGTATGTATAAGGGTTGCAGGGTCAGACTCAAAGGCCCCCAATACGACAAAGCATTTAAGAGCAGGAATTACTTTGGTCTTTTGCTGTACAGAGCTGGAGTGCTGAGCTGGGGCCATAACTGACGTGGTGGCTGATGTTCCTGGAGTTAAAGGGGTTTGTAGGAGTCCTGCTTTATATTTTCAAGACCAAATTAGGAAAGAATTTGGAAAAGGGGGGATATGTGAGAAACAAGGAGGTAGAAATGTATTAAAGTGTGACTACAGGATAAGAATAAGGACATTACTTCCAGATCTTTCAGGTAGACTTCGCCAGGATCAAGGAAAGCTAACGAAGAGGCTAAGCTTCTTGTACAGCTCATCTATACTGGGATTTCTTACAAGGAAATTTTTGCCATTGACACCAATGTTTTTCACATAAATTAACTTGCTTGTCAAAACTTTCTATAGAAAAACATCTCAGCTTCGGGGGAGGATGTCAGGACTGAAATAGAAAGAGCTTTTCATCATAAGACCCTGCTATAAGCAGACCAGGGCCTGGTCCACAGGTGGAAGCTGAACTTTGGTCTATCACATTTGAGAGAGGTGCCCTAATCACCATTGACTAGCCTGTGCTGCAATCTTTCTTTTTTTTTTTTTTTTTTTAAATGGGAAACAATTTTCTTTTCATGGGGAGTGAAAAATAGTTTCAAAAAAATTTAAATGTTTCATGCAGAGGAATTCTTACTTTCCTGCCAGCCTTTCCTATATGACTTGGAAATCTGAAGGAACTTCATACTTACACAAAAGATTCTCAAAAGAGCAAGATTTGGCCCCTGTGAAACTGGCAAAATATTTTGCAAATGCTTTCCGTTTGAATGATTGAGTTGCTCAAACTTTAATAAATTGGGATATAGCTTTTACCAAATAAAAAAAAAATATGAAAAGACAGGAGCATTAATTTGTCCTATATTACAGAAACACAGTTTGCACCATTAGGTCAATACTTCCGTTCCAAATCTGTTATCCAGGGATGTATAACTTAGCCATAAACATTCATTCAGAACTGCAATGAGGCATAGGAATGTATCAAACTTGAATGTAGCCTTGGATAATTTTTGAATGACAGAAAGGCTAGCAAAAAAAGCAATTCATTTTTGTACTCTTTCAGTTCAAAAAGTAACTCCCACTGTTTAGGCAGATAGCCTACGTTGTTGAAGAGCGTGCTTGTGGCACCTAAGTAGAAAACCAAATATGAAATAACTTTTTCATCTCCTGCAGAGGCTCAGGCTTATGTATATTTGCTGTGTTAAAAAAGAAAATATTTATACAGTCATTTTTAGCATAGATTTTGGATAAAATTCAGTTGTGGTGAAAGCTATTGCATCCCCTGATGACGTCAATAGAGAGACGATTCTGCTCACCGTGCCTTTGACATCCGTGTTTAGGAGCTAGATAAACACAATGTAATTGTGTTAGGGATATTATTATAATCAACTAGGGGATAAGAAACTCTCAGGACCTGAGATGATTTTGCTATTGCTGGATGGAGAAAACCCCGTGTGTGCCCCGCTAGCTCAAAGCATGTCTTTAATCATGCATTGGAACACGGAAAGAAACTTCTTCCTGGAACACTTATCTGGAAACATGGTAAGCGGCACCGGCTATTGCCATCATTTCCAAAATACAGGACGGCGAGTGGGAGAGTGGCTCAGCCTTAGGAAGCCCAGTAGCATCCTCTTGGCGTTAGAAGCTCTCCCTTATTACGTTAAGGGCAGAGTTTCTGCGACTCTGGAGAGCTGCCCGGCGTGGTTCCTGCTGGGCATCCCTCCACTCTGGGGAAGGTGAAACGCGATCCCCAAGGATGACAGCGTTCCTCCGAGTGGATTACAAAAGCTGTCCTGCCTGTTTAGGCCATGAAATGGCTGGAAGCCTTGGAAGGGATGCAAACCAGGGAGTAATAAAAGTCTGGCTAAGCTTCACATCCAGGCTGTCAGGTAGGAGGGGATGCTCTGGAACTCAGAAGAAGGAAGAAACAGGGGACGACTGGGTTTTTCCTCTCTTTGGTGCAATGACATGTTGCCAGAGGGTGCTCTCTTACTTGAAGTCAATAGAGTTGCAGCCATCTGGCTGAAATACCATAGGTTTGGGGTTTTTTTTCACATTTACTGGCCCCTAGTCGTTCTGAAGCATCAACACCATTTCCTTCTGTTCAGCTATTCATTTCTTATTGAGCTAGGCCAATGCTGGAAATCATGTTCATGCAGATTTTCCTTCTTCTCTGATATCATCATTCAAAGTTCCACTCTGATGAAATGCTAATAACCGAACAGGCCTTCCACCAAAGACATGCATTCGTATGCATTTCGAGACATAATTCATGGCACCGTATGACATTAGCCTTGCCACAAAGATGATTCACTGCTATGGGAAATAAATACCAGTGTTTAAAAAAATCTTTCCTGACTTGTTGAGAAGTAACTCCAGGCCCTGAAATTCCTTCGCATCACACTGCACAAAAGAAGTCATTATGTTAACGCTCTGACTGTGGGTCCAGGTGAGACGAGAAAAAAAGAAAGACGGATTTTTGGAAGAAGGGTCTGTCTAACATGTAACATGTGTGTGCGCACAAGTCCCCCACCTCCTAGCACAGAGGTGGGTGACTGGGAGAGGAGCACGTACTTGGGCAGTGCAGACAGCAGTTGGGGAAAAGTGATCTGTGTGCAGCAAGTCCCATGGCAAAGCAAGATACCGATATTGATATTATTACTCAGTAATGCACTGTCAGGTCCTCTGCAGATTCCAGGTAATTTCAACGGCACCGTCGTAAGGCCGCAGATCCGAGGAGTTCACAGAAACAGTGGTGCAACGAGCCCCACTGTTCTGAGCCCACCAAAATTGCTTCTCACAGATACTATTTATTTTGCTGTTTCAACCTTTTCTCTGCTTTTCCACTGTCACAATGAAAAAAGTGAGAAAAAGGAGAAGGAAAGGATGGGAAAAGTGCAAAAAGAAAGGAGGGAGGGAAGACGATAACCGCCTGCACTTTTTATTTTGTCATTGCTGTTAAAAACAACAGCATTTGGCATCACACAGAACCTTTCAGTCATTATGTTATTCACTGTACTTGAAGTCTGCTTCAGTAAAATGTTTCAGATTAAAATGTCAATGTTTATGCTCAACTGGCCCCAGATCTATGGGTTTAGAAATATTTTTCCATGGGTTCCTGATCTCCACACATTCTTCATTCTGCATGGCTGCAAGCCATGCCTCATAAAGGTGAGAATGTGGCATAACTGTGCAGACTTAAAACCACAGTCCTTTGTGGTATGCTTTTCAGTTTTGTGTAAGGCCAAAGGTATGGCCAAATTCTAGTTAATTTAGTCGGTTCCGTGGGCTGGCACAGCCCGTGTAAGGGAAATCCACAGAATTTGGACTTCAAATTAAAATATACATGTTTCCAAGCACTATGTTTCACCCATTCAGGTGACTTCGGCAGCAACTTTATGTTAAAAGAAAAAACTTTCAAGCTATTTCGAAGTCCAATCAGAGAATAATGTAATATGATGGGTAGCACAGCTGGCAATGATTTCTGTATTTTAACACCTCATGTAATCATACAGTACCTGATGAAGTAAACTACTGCTCCTTATACTGCAGAGTACTGCTGCAGCTACTGTTGCAAGTGATGAGATGTTATCACAGCTACGGACTAAAAGCTTGAGTTACTCTTCAGTGTTTCTGTTGACATATGAACAGCAGCCATTTCTGTGAAGAGAAACAAAGGAAGATGCAGTATTTTTTAAGTGTACCCAAAGAGTTTTTAAAACTTAGTAATCTGTTACAATTTTGCAATGCTTCATTATTTTATAGCCTTTTAAAATGCTTATTTGATTAGCAACACCTTAAACTTCATCCTTTGTGAATGAATGGAATCAGTATCAGACAAAATGAGATTTCATGTGCCGCTTTAGATTCTCTTTTTATGTTTGAGCCTTCATTGCTTTTTACTTTTCTTTTCCAGTTTCTAATCAATTTCCCCAATACTTTCCTCAATTTTGGGAATGTAACATTAAAATAATTTCATATTTAATTAAATTCTAAAGCCCCAGTTAGAACTTAACACCCAGTAAATATAGTTTAAATAAAGCAATTATTGCTCAAAGGTAATTTTTATGTATTTCTTCTGTAATAGATGCTGGCATATTTATTCTGTCTTTCAGTGCTAATCCTTTGCATAATCACAAAACAAAACAATATCCCTTTAAGATTAATTATGGTATGAACTGATAAATTGTTGTTTTGGGTTGGTTTTAATTGGTACCCTTATGAACACCTTTGCTGCAACTAGTTGTCACTGCTGTTTGTCCCAGTGAAAGTATCAAAGGACTGGTAAGTGCAAAACAGATGACGAGGTTTGCTATTATACCTTCTCGTCCCCTACGTACTGGTCATGTGTACTTTCTTAATTAAACTCAATCCCGTATCTTCTCTGTGGGAACTCTCCGTTCACGCTGAACCCACCTTCACCACACACACAAAGAGCCCTCGGCTCAGTTCCCTTCCCTGTCCCCTGTGCTACCTGAAAATGAGTGCTATTCTTTCGCATTGCTTCCCGTGCCACATACGTCACTTCACAAACCCCACTGATCTTCCTTTCTGCTTCTTTTGTCAAGACACAGATTTTCCCATCTTTCTTTCACAGTTCACAGGATCTTGAGCTTCTCCGCCACCGAAATCACTTCTCTGAAACGCCTTGTCACAGAGGATGACCAGCTTCTCTCTCACTCTGCCTCCAGCCCCTCCTTGTCCCTTCAGCTGTGGTCCCCGAAGCAATGCCTGAGCTGGATGTGGAGAGTTACATGGAGGGTGAGCACTCGATCCCATTCTTTATTAAAAATTGCTTTTAGCCCAGTGGAGTTGCATCTCAGGACCCTTCTTTCGCAGCAGCTCCCATGAGTCCCAGACCTTTTGCAGGGGTAGGATCTCACTTTGAGACTCTGATGCACCTGCCTTTTCCTCTGAGAAGTGCAAGAACCTGATTATCTTTACGTTCATTTTGCTCACTTCATAACACTGCTGAAGAAAAGAGAGAGGAAGGAACCTGTCAGGAGAAGCTTCTCCATGTTTACCTTCTCTCCAATTTTAGCTGGCCTTGAATGAGAAGAGGTGAATCCCTTCTCCTGGCTCAAAGTGGTCACTGCAGACTATCATGGATGCTCTCCATCGGGAAAAAGGGAGGTAATTTCTTCTAATGCTGCCTTTTTTATGTCTATTCTGTAGAAAAAGAGGGCTTTGCTGTGTGATACTGCATAACAGCCCCTTCAATAAAATATAAAAATCTGCAAACTTCCTAATCCTTGCACAAGCATTTAGCCATGAGGCTTTTACTGCTACTAATAGGAGTCCTTCAACTAAATCTCTACACCTTTCTGTAATAATCTACACAAGAAGTAATGTTCTGTAATACCATTCAATCTCTATTTTTATGTCATGCCATAGTCTAATATTCCTCAGCCCATGGCAAATATGCCTTCAGAAAATAGCCTGAGATGGGACAGAATAAGATCCATGATCAAATGAGAATCACTCACTGAAACAGAATTCTTTCTAGCGAGTTGATAAGCCAGACCACGAGGATATAAAAAGTGCAGGGATGGTTTGTGCCAGGTACAGTCTCTAGTTGGAAGATTTGGCTCTAAAAACCCATGAGGAAAAGAACTCATTCTATCCACTGAGTGGAAAAAGAAAAGCCAAGATATTTGAAAGAAAATGGAAGCTACCTGAACTACTATACCCTTCACTTTATTTGTGGTCAAGACCACCTTTGGATGGCTGTAGAGCAAGCCCAAAAACACACAGAAAGGTGAAATGTCCAGCCAAAATCAGAGGAACAAGAGTTTATAGGAAAGAAAAGGCAGTGATCTGCAACCTTTCTTCAGTCTCGCAGAAGCTGTCTACATGGTAGGGGACATTAGAGTGAGCTTAAAAACCAGCCTAGAGAGCGGGTTTTTTAATTCCAGGGTCTCCACAACTTTCCCTGTTTCATCTGGGATACAAGAAGCAAGACGACATATGTTCTGAAGTAACTGACTGAGGATTTCACAGGTCTTCTGCAATTGAACTGCTGAGCAGAAAATAGCGAGATTCAGTGTAACGCCGCTGACCAACATAGAGAATGGAAAAGGCTGTTGTAGGGAGATACGCAGGTTTGGTACACATTCTGCTGAGGTGAGATATAACAGCAGTCATCAACAGGCCTACCTAGGAGGAGTTCAGCATCCCATCAGCACTGGTGGTGTGGAGTGAGTGCCTGTATCGTTTGCCGTTGCTGAAGCCACCGAGCTGGGAAGCCCTTTCTACCCATTGTCCTCTTACCCTGGTGCTGCCTGTGACTGGGTAAAACACAGGTAAAAAAAATTAATAGATTCCAAGAAACTTATAAATCAGAAAATTGGCTTTTGGTGTACATTGAATGACCTATAAGAGGCAAACCATTCTCGGGAGGTAGAGGAAGAGTCTCCACTTTGTATTAATTCATGGAACAGCAGACATGGAATTAGTGCAATAAAATTAAACAATATTAAACTACAGTAAATTCTAACGAACAAACATTTGTAGAAAATAGATCTTGGCAAACTGATTTGATGTACTTATAAGTTTAGTTGAGAACATTAATAATTTCAAAAGGTGCAAGCTTGAATAAAATATTTGACCTATCTCCACAGTGTCCTGAGACTTTCTAAAGTTACAAGCAAAGGCCTAGATGTCAAAAAATAATAATACTAAACCTTAACGAATGGTAAACACTGCATAGAGTAGGTCACTGGTACAAAATAGCAAACTACATTGCTTAATGGTTCTGATAAATAAAAAGTATGTTTGGAAATGGCTAAATATGAAGTCATATGCACGAGAAAAATGCAGATCATACTTAGAGAATGAGCAACCTCTCCAAGAGAAAAAATGACTACGAAGATTTGCCTTATACTGGATCTGCATCTTGGAGCTCTCAGGTTGCTATATTTTCTTTTACAGGATTAATAATATCCTCATTTACATATGTTGTAATTTAAGAAGCAGAAGAAAAGAAGGTGGGTTTTTTTAACAAATCACAACTATTTAAATATTTGTCCAGTTCAGCTTTCTAAAATTAAGAATCCATTGAAAAGTTATAGAGGTTTTAGGGAAAAGCCTGGAAAATGAGATTGAAAAATGTGTCTTCCAGTGTAAGATTCAAGAGACTTGGTCTACTTAATTTATCAAGAGATAACTTAATCACAGTCCTTAAATACCTACATGGGAAACAGAAATTTCATAAGATGGCTCTTCAATTGAGCTAACAAAAGTGTAATAAGATCCAATAGCTGGAAATTGAGGCTTGACAAAATTAGGCTAAAAATTAGGTGCATTTTTTTGAAGTGAGGGTAATGAGCTTCTAGAACAATGTACCAAAGACTTCTATGGATTCTTTGAGGAATTTTTCAATAATGTTGCAATTTTTTTAAGATTTGCTGTATTTCAAACAGGTTTTATTTCAGAAAAGCCCACCAGCCTTTTTTAAGCAGGAGGTCAGCCTATGTGATCAAACCGTTCCCCATGAGCTCTTCACTCTGCAGAACTCATGATAAAGCACTGACTGCCCAAATGTTTGGACATTTTAAAAAAATCTAGTCTTGGACGACTGGCAATGATAGCTGCAGATTGTATCATGGACTTCCCGACTCGGATAAGTTCAAATGAAACAGTTCAATAGGCAGTTATGAAGTAGCTGCCCCAGATCACTTGATGTGTAACAAAATAGTAAAACAATGCAGGTTTTCATTATCTGAGTGCCATGAGTAGTGGGTATACTGAAAGCAGACAAGCAAGCTGAGTAAAACCGTCTTTATTGACAGCAAAATCTAGTGTGGAAGTGCAGCTGATGAATATCTGTGTGATTTTTCTCTGGGCCTAGGGGTTACTATCAGTTTTTTCTAACTAAAGGACTCTCCAAAATGATACAGGAGCCCAGGCTGTTAAAAAGCATCACATTACGAAGCGTCAAGAGAATTATGTTATTTTGCCTAATGGTAAAACCTGGATTTCTACTGGTGAAGCCAGATGAGCTCCAAAATAGCACTTAGATGCTCAAAACCACAATTTCAGCAAATTCATGCAATTAAGAGAGTGACCTCCAAAACCTCTCCACCTAACTGGTATCAGATCTGAGAGGCTGCAGATACCCACCCTTTTATTCAAGAAGCAATCATTAAGTATGAGGAATTCTGCTAGGTTCAAGAGCACTGCCGTCCTCGGATAAAGCCTAGCAGCTAGGTAACTGTCCCAGCTTTAAGGCCATTTGGGTTCAAGATTGTTCTCTGAAGTTTATACTGTGGTTTGCAGGAGTTGTGGGTTTAGTTGCCTTGAAACAGAGAATGCATCTCAGGTGAGCCACCTCTTAGGTGGCTGCTCTAACAACCAGGCTGTTGTACAAAAGACTATTTTTCCAAAGAATTGAACATGTCTGTCACTTATAACTGAAGGACTGACCTGGTTACAAAATTACAATATGCACATCTGGCGTGTGAATCCCAGCCATACAGAAACTCCTTTTTCTTGGACAAAGACACCATCTTGAGCACTTCCTTGTTTGATATGTCATATTAGGGAGCTAATTAACATTTCCTGTTCGTTCCCCCATACCCACACCTCCTCTACCCTAATTGGATGTGCAGAATATCATGCATCCCAGAGTAAACCAAACCAAGAAAACAACAACAACAACAACAACAAAAACAAAGAAGATAAAACCTCACACACCTTTTTTTCCTTTTTGCTACGTTATTTTTATTCTGGGTCATCCGTTTCCCATCCAGTTCACCACATTAGGAGTGAGGAGGGTTAAGGCTGCCTAAACTGGCTTTCCAGCATGGTTACTGAAAGAGAAGCACACAAAACTATTCTGTAAGTGGAAGATCAGATTATCAGCAGTCTTCCATACATTCAATTCTGGTTTAAAAAACTCCATCAGATCAGAATAATGGTGAAGCAATTTGTCCTAATCATACCAAGTCAGGAGCAAGATTCTAGCAATAACTACAGAAATCAGACTAATGTCATACTGATTAAAAAAAAATGAAAAAAGCAGAGGAAATTAGAAAAAAAAGGATATCATTTCTAGGAAATCACGGGAAATTCTGGACATTCTTATAAATCTAACCTAAGACATAACAAAGCAAATAACCACAAGTTTAAACTTCCCATGAAGACAGGAAAAATTCACAACTGAGGGAAAAGGCAAGACTCAAGAGCAAAGCAAGCCATAAGTTAGCTTCACCTCCTACTTTGGCAGTTTGAATGAGGAACTGTAGTTCCATGTGAGGACTGAGAGGAAAAAAAAATTGGAAAAGGTAATAATTTAATGAGTCTAGTAAACAGATTTTGTAAAAATTACATGGGAGGGGAGTCTATCATCTGGTCAGATAACTCACAGTGCAAGCGTACACTATGTACTTGTTTTGATAGAGAAGCAGTGGAAACTTTTTGCTACACCAAGAAGAGAATTTTTTTATAGAGTCCTTTTCCAAGGGAAAACTGCAAAATTCTTATGTAGGAATTGCTTCAAAGAAGCATTCAGATGCTTCAACAATATGTACAGTATATTTCAAGTATGCATAACTGATTTCAAGGTTTTCTGAACAATTTTGACTTTTCTTCTTGTCATAACTTCCTACTTCATTGTAACTACAAATACATGAAAGATCAATAATGAACTAAAACCTTTTCATATGAGCTATGCAGTTTTTAACATTTTTATTTCCTAGAAAACTAAAGTATTTTTGTTCATAACAGCCCTCTTCCTTGCTCTACACTCTGTTCTAGAACAGAAAATTATTGAGGAGCTGTGAAATTTTTCGTGAAATGGAAAGCTTGCATCCCAATCAAATGTACATTTGCCATGTGTAGGGGATTTCGAGTCTGCCAGTTTACAGGGGATAAGTGATCCGTCTGAGGTTTTTGGTATTCCAATTTGCTGATACAATGTGTGCATGTGATCTCTTTTTACCTCGAATGGATACGGTAAGAATGGGGGGGAAGTCCCACTGAGGTAATTCCACTTACTAAACTGCTGCGGAGGCACCACTGAGTATGTCGGACCGGAGAGAAATCCAGCCCGGCGCTGAGCGACCTGCTGCTCCCAAAGGAGGGTCCAGGAGCTGTGTCAGTGCGGTGCTCTGTACCGGCTAATACAGGGGTGGCTGGCAGGGCTGATTAGCCCAGGCAGAATGAATTAACGCGGCCACGCCGTTTCTGGTGTTTGAACCAGCTCTGTGGACAGCCCCACTGTGCCCAGTTCTCGTCAGATTTGTGCGAGCCGTTCAATAATGCCTAATGCAGCATTGCTAAGGACTGTCATAAGAGGTTTCTTCTGCATTTTTAGGGATGCTGGAGAACTCACACGGAAGCACATCTATGCTGTGTAGGTCTATTAGTGAAGGTTGAAAAACTGTCTTTCACCTGGACTGGAAGTATCTGGAATAGTCTCGATTAGCGCTAAAAAAATCACTCTGCACCAAACAAAAAAGCCTTATTTTCCTAACACAGCACTTACTTATACCTGGGGAGAGCAGTATTTGAAAGTGGTTGAGATCCCGAAATATAGATAATCTCTTTCAGGATCTACAGCCCTCAAATTAGTCCTGGCAGATAAGCATGAAATCTTAACTTTGTGCAATATTCAATGGATAAACAGCATGGTAATCAGAGGACAAGGCTGCCACACAAAGCATCCCGGTTTGATGAAAATGACTATTGCTGTGCTCTGTACTAACTGTAATTTCCTAAAGACTGGAATTTTCATGCCAGATAGATCATGTTGTTATAGTCCAGTTGGAAGGCAAAAAGGTCCTGAGTTGCCAAGGCCACGTCATCATCCAATTGCTTCGCCATCTGCTAATAGCTTGGTATCGATGACAACCCCAGGTGCTTTCCTAAATATAGTAGTGATCTAACAACTTGTGGCCATGTCTCTTCAACCAGAGAAGGCTGAACCGGAACATTTTACTAAAAAACATCATAAATATGAGTAAGTAACAAAAATAATAGTGATAACAATAACCGTGCGGCCTTATCTCCCAAATAATCTGAATGCAATTCAAAAATGTTGAAAACTATATGCAAGAACTATTTTACTTGCTGGCCTGCGGTAGAATGTGGCATTTTTAATAGTGTGGAACAGTGATATTGCTGTCTTAAAAAGGGGAAATGTAGAATGATATATACAGCTACTCAAAGGACTGGGACATGCAGGAAGAAAATGACTATGACTCCTCTCACAAACCAAAGTAAGAGCAGAATCTGACTCCTAATGGTTGTAAAAAGTGCAACTGCCTCATTTAATTACTTAAAAATAGTGAAGTCTGGAGCTATAGGAATCAGCCTTCATTTGACACCGCAATCAACAAATTGCCGTACAGCAATTGCTTCTGTTATGTCCAGACCCTTCCTCAGAATAGAGGAGGTGCTCCCTGCATTCCCACCGCTTGAGAATGGCTTCGCCAGCACCCTCCAGACCCCCTGTCCTTGTGGACGCATACAGAGGGGGTCACACGCAGGAGAACTCCCCAAAGCGAGGGGGTGCAGCTTACTTTGGGAAGAGTCGTGATGGCATAGAGCAACTGGCCTGCCAGCTAAATAACCTCCCCTGCCAGCAGTTTCATTAATCGTTGTGGGCCCATCCAGAAGCTTGCCGAAGCCAATGGAAACCCTCTTCATGACATCATGGTGTTTTGGGCTTGTATTACTGAATCACTCTAATGTCCTAAGATGTCCTTGGAAGAAGTTTGATGCTGTTTTATCAGATTATCTGTTTCACTTTTTCTTGGAAAAAATTAAATATGCCCTTTACTGTGTTCCATAAGCTTGTTATATGAAATATAATTCGAAACATTTAATTCTTCAGCAAAGGAAATGTGATTATGAACAAACACAAAACAGCTTCTGAGTGCTTTTTTTGAAATATGATTTATAACATTTTTATATTTACTTCAAGCTTGCTTCCCAAAGTTACACTTACTTTCCTCTAAAAATTGCCATTATTCTTTGGCTATTCTTTTATTGCAAAATTATTCACTCAGTTTCTGGTTAGAAAAGCTTTGCTGGAATGAAATGATCTTTCAGAACAGTGTACCTTTTTATGTTTCCAATATTAACTAACCACTCAGGGTGTGATCTTGTTGAAATCGGAGGATTTTCTATTATACAGGAGTGGAAATATTTAGCTCCTCTCTCCCCTCTCAGAAAACAAACCACATCCTGGAAAAAGAAATGTTTTACACAGAATTTATACATGATAAGAAATTCATTCCACAAGTGGAGTAAGACCTTTAAAAGACCTTTATCTACCTCACAGAATAAATTTGATATGCCTTACAAACCATTATGTGAACTCTTCCTCTCGGTGCATGCAGATGCAACTCTGTCTCCTAAGTGCTAACACCATAATTTCCATTCCAATGATGAAATCGGGTGTGGAGGGAGACAAGTTTATTGTAATGCATTTGTATATGGTTACATACTAGATTGTAAAAATTTAACATTTATTTAGCTTCTTCTAATAAGCTTTTCAAAACCTAATAAATCTGAGTAGCTTAAAACATCTGTTTGCTCTGGAAGATCATTCAGTAGGTCTGGGCATCCTGCTGGTGGGGCTGCTGAGACTGTTTAAAGAGCCTGGTTGATACTCGCAGTGCACGTTACAAGAGGGCTATTCTTCAGGAAACTTCTGGGCTGCCTAGTTTGCAAACACAGGATTGAGCTTTATGTATGCAAACTGTTTCTCTAGAAGTTTTTCTGGAGATTTTGTTAACAAAATGTATCAGAGAGGCTTGAAAGGCGGGACCCCCATTAGCAATGCAAGATAAAAAATCACACAACCTTTCTTTCCTGCTGTGCTAGAACAGGGCTTCCAGCACTTCTGACTCAGAGGCATCTTGCCTGGTGCAAAAGGTTCAGCAGGGACAGCCCTTAACATACAACTGACATACATCCCCAGGGATCTTACATTGACGAGCACCGGCCAGAGCAGATACCAGTTTCATTTCTTTCACTCCTCTTTCTGTTTTGCCGAAGCCCTCTGCCCTAAAGCAACCCTGAAGTGCCCTCTTCTTTCTGTTACTCCAGTGCGGTGATGAAATACAGGGTGATGCAGGAGCTACTAATGCAAACTCATTCCAGCAAAGCGATCGCATAACAAAAATCATTCACTGACCAACCATCCACACTATAAAGCCCCTCTGAGTCGTCTGATGATGCAAATCAGAAGCAGCAGAACACACACACTGCGGGCCATGGAGTTTCCACCCAGAGCACCTACAACATTTTGCCTCCCTGGCCATGTTTAAATAGAAAATGCAATGGGACCGAAACCAGTTTTGTGAACATGAGGCAGGAAGCTTACGTTTTTTGTGGAGTTCATATGCGCAAATGCACAAAGGAAAGAAATTAAATAGACAATTTCTAACTCTGATCTTTTTATAAAATCATGTGTACTGTTTATCAGAAAACTTGACAAACAAGAACAAATTTAATATCATGGAGGTAATTCCCCCAGCTTATTGTTCCATATTTCTTGGTCAAAATCAGTGCTGCAAAATTTGTTAAATCCATAAGTAAGATTAAATGAAGAGCTTTGTCACATACTTGTAATATAGAGTACTCTTTCTATGTGTTTTTAATACAAAAGGATGACATTTTGATGATTTCACTGAGAGATTTGAGACCTCCTTGTTTTCACAGTAACTTGGTGATGTTTAGTTTTTAAATGTTTTAAAGAAACCTTCATGTGGCTTTTAGAAATTCCTGAATTAAAGGACAGCTTAATATGTCTGAAGCTGGAAGACCGTAATTAAGATTCATGTAAAGAGTTTGGGAAACACAGGTTTGGATCACAGAATTGCAAAGGTTAAATAATGCAATAAGTTAATTAATAACAAATGATCCTATTTTGCTAAGGATACCAAGATAAAACTTGTGACTTAAGGAAATGATATGTTACCAGGACAACCTACTGTGGGTCTGATAGACCCTAACTTCACTACTTCTGCAGTGGAGGGTGCTAGAGTGGGTTTGGAGCTGCCCTAAATTCTACCAGGGCCAATCAAACAAGACAGAAACCTGCAACTTCCTCTGCATTTCTTTAATTTCCACTAGGTCCCAGGGCAACCAGAAGATAATGAAAGGTGAGGTTCAAAATAATCGTGGGAACAAACAAAACTTAATCATTAGAATAACAGTGGAAACAGACTCGATGGATTTGCCCAGCAGAATGTGTGCAAATGCTTCCCAAAAATTTACTGCCAGGTGCTTTTTATCTGGACTCTGTTGAAGCAGTGACAAGAGAAAGGCAAATGGATACAAATAAAGCCAATCCATATTTCAGTATTTTCAAAAATGTATATCCTAAACCAGTTCCCCAATATCAGTAGTAAAAAAAAAAACCAGCCCCCTTTTCAAAGTCAATGGGATGGTAGATTGCTTCCCAAGCAAGAATGACTCTCAAGCTGTTTTCATCAATTTAATTCCAATAATGAATGTGGTTGATATGATTTTTCTCACTGGTTTATATTAGTGCATACCTTGAATGCATACATTTGAGAAATTTCCTTAAGATACTATGACCCAGTTGCTTTTCTCTTATACTGAGTGGATCAATAGTTACACTGAATAAAGCTTGTGTGAGAAGAGAATCAACCCTGATTTTCAACAATACTTATAGCTTTCAACACACTGGCTGCAGGAAATCTGCCTCTCTGACTCTTCGATTCTAGCCTCTAATACACTCTCTCTGCTGGCATCATGACAATTTTCTGAAGTAGACCCCCTGAGACCTTCGGTCATGAGGCTTATTTCACTTTGTATGATTTGCCTTAGATGTGAATTCAGGTCATTTCTCGGGTGTACCACCTACTTCTCCAGAGGAGCAGTGAGCTACCAGGGCAGCTGAATCACTTCCCCCCCCAGGTGAAGGCCACCGAAAAGGCTCCCCTGCCGTGTGTCCACCTATTTAAGCAATCAGGCAATGTTGTGAGGAACAAGCTTTCTTAGATTATTTCTGTTTGGGAATAAAGTGATAAAGCATTTTTTCCTTGTGCAGTTTCCAATTGGAAATACCATGAGGAAGCATGTTTCTCATTATATTTCCTACTTGTTCAAGTGTATTCCCATGCCAAGGGAACAGCTGAATCAAAAGGCAGGCAATGCCCCAGAGTTCTGATGCAACCAAATGGCAAGTGAGAGCAAATTACTTCTCCCTTTTCTTCTTTAACTTTTTTTCCCAAAAAATTGTTGAAAAGTTCTGATGCAAAATGAAAACAGAATTATGGGTTGGGAAGCCTCCACAAAGCCTTACTCATCTTTTCTGCCAACAAACTGCTAGCTAATTTATGTAAATAGGAACGCTCTATGCTTTCTGGTGTTAGCTAACAGAATTCAGTGAAATGGAGAGCCCAGGCTCTGGTCGAGGCTGATCGTAACTCACCCTATCCTCATGCATTTGCTGGAAGACTGAATACGACGCTATGCTATTTCACTTTTTCTTTATTCTCATCTTAATCAAAACTTTTTCATTGTGTAACCAGCATGTGTAGGGCAAAGCTCTTTTATCTTGCACCAAGGGAAAGACTATTCTGCGAGCGAGATTTTACCACAGGGCAGGGAAAGGAAAGGGAGCATCTCTTCGCTCCCTGGTATTACCCATGACGGATACAGCCGGGGCTCCCTCCTCATCCTCAAGGCCTGCTCTACCTTCTGGGACTGCAACTGTTTGGCTTCATTATTTCTTTCTGTTAGTCACTTGGTTCTCAGGCGATGAAGCTCAGTGTGGTGAAAGTCATACTACTCACCAGGCAGTCCTGCTGTCCTGGTTTCAGCTGGGATGTAGTTAGCTGTCTTCCTAGTAGCTGGTACAGTGCCATGTTTTGAGTTCAGTATGTGAAGAATGTTGATAACACTGATGTTTTCAGTTGTTGCTCAGTAGTGTTTAGACTACAGTCAAGGATTTTTCAGCTTCTCATGCCCAGCCAGGGCACCTGACCCAAACTGGCCAACAGTGTATTCCATACCATGGGACGTCCCATCTAGTTTAGGAACTGGGAAGTGGGGGGGGAGGGATTTCGCCGCTCGGGGACTGGCTGGGTGTCGGTCGGCGGGTGGTGAGCAATTGCCCTGCGCATCATTTGTACATTTCAATCCTTTTATTACTACTGTTGTCATTTTATTAGTGTTATCATTATCATTATTAGTCTCTTCTTTTCTGTTCTATTAAATCGTTCTTATCTCAACCCAGGAGTTTTACTTCTTTTCCTGATTTTCTCCCCCATCCCACTGGATGGGGGGGGAGTGAGTGAGCGGCTGCGTGGTGCTTAGTGGCTGGCTGGGGTTAAACCACGACACCTGCGTATATTTTCTGTATCTCCTTGAAATCTAAAGAGAAAGGATTTACATGAGATGTACGCAGGTCATTGGCCTCTCTTTGTTCAGTTGACCTTTTCCGTGGGCAGTAAGTTAGACGAGCCAAATTCATGACGACTGACGACGGGGTTCACGTCACAACACAACCACTGCAGGAGCCCGCTCCTACCCCGTTTCTCCTCAGCCATTTTCCAAGGTGCAGAGCACGAGGCGCTCGCCGGCGTGCAAGGCCAGTGGGCTCAGCCAGGACTGAAGGTAACAGAGGTAAACAGCTCTGCAGGAAAAGTAGTGCTTCAGCATGTGGACAGTCTCAGCGCGTTCTTCTCGGCACTTGTGCCTCTGCAGGGTTATCACACTGTCTAGCAGACGAAATGTCATCTTAACACATAGCCATGAGCGCAGGAAGCTGACATATCATGCACTCTGTAAGCATTAACGTGTATTTTTTTTTTTTCCAGGGAAAGATTTCTAACTAAAAATGTCAAAATTGCCATCCGTTCTGAGCCTTTGTGTCTATAGTTAGAGGGAGGTATGCCTTTTTCACTCCAGGTCATTTCTGGATTAACTTCAAAAATAAAAAGAAGGCTTCCACTGCCACAGAAGGGAAGTTTTGAGTTCTGTTTAATCAGGATTTGTTTTCTGGGCCAGTGCAGGGGAGAGGGTAAGAATGCTTGGTTTTACAAAGGTCATTGAATTATTTCTATGTCATAGGATTTTAATTTTGTGTATCTTTATACTAATGATAATATTTGTTGCTTGTAATGGGCTTTTTTCCGATTTTTCTTTCTCCCATTTCCTAGTGATAGAAAGAGTAAGGTTGTTAAAGAGGTAAAATGAAGACCTCTTATCCACATTTTACTTTCAGTAGTTAAACAGTAATTTATTTTTTTTTGTTACCAACATGGTTTATCTGGAGAGTATTTTAAAATTGACATCTTTTTCCTGCATCAAGACTGTGGTTTAAAAAATCAGTTTTACAAAACGGTAAGTATCTTACAAGAGGGGAAACTGAGGCAGAAAGAGATATATGATTTGCAATTAACTCAGCTCAGTGACAAAATCTTAAATTCTTTCTGACTTAATCAGGGTTCAGAAGTGAATTTGTTACAGAGAAACCAACAGACACCAGGTTTCTCTGTACTCTGCTCTGAGTAATTTTTTAATTAAAGAGGACTGTGAAAATATTGAATGTTAAAATGCCAGGAATAATTATGATTGCAGTAAGGATCTATGCAAGTTTTACAATAAGAGCACGCTGAATACTTTGTCTCTTTTATGTATTTTTATGGTTAAAAATAATGTGTGTACCAATAATCCTTTTTATTGCATTTTAGGATTCTGGTGTGGAAAAAAACCAAAGGAAAAAGCCAAAGTAACTTGTCACTTAGCAATTCATGTGGAAAGAGACCTAGACTACAAGAGGACATTGTCAGCTGAATGAAAGAGATTAAATTGATAAGAAAGAATAGAGGTCTGCTTCCTTCATTGTCTTGGAAAATACATTTGTTAGGCAGCTTTCCAACACAGAAAAGAGAATAAGACACTTCCTAGGACAGAAAGATTAGTAGTTGGAATAGCAGTCTTTCATGATAAACAAACCACGTCTTTTTACCCTTTTAGGATTTGAGAATTGCTCTCCAATTATACTTCCCTTTTATCAAGATGTGAACATGACTGCAACGGTAACTTAAAGAAGACCTAAACTTTAACACAAGGCTTTTCATTTAGTTGCTGTAATATGTTAGCCACAATCGGGTTTTGGTTGTAGATGCTTAGCTCTCACTTGGTGACAAATGTGCTTTCTTAGGCAGCCTCATATTTCTGTGACAGGTTATTGGTAACCCTGCTCCGTACAAAAACACATAAGCAGCTACTGCTGAGGACATGACATGAAATTAATTGGCTATTTTTAGTCAATTTAAAGGAGATGAGCTCAAATACTTGATCAAAGACTCCAAACATCATCTACTCAGTGGACTTTCAAATGCGTTAAGGGATAGCAGTTTATGAAAAGCACTTTTCCATACAGGCCTTAGTATAAAAGAAACACTTGGTTAACAATAATTTTATACAGGGAGAAAGGATCACAATAAAACAAGCTATTGTTTCTTCAAAGAAATTGTTTAATGGAAAAGGCTATTATCAGTTAAATAACTCTGTGATAATATGACAGTGGGTCAATGTGAATTTGCAGCTGTTCTGAGTTCCCACAGACTTTTCTCCAGTTTAAAAGCTTGAAGAAAAGCCAACTCTTTCTGTTGAGTGTAATGGGCTTCAAATAAGGTCTCATATATTCAAACAATGCATTTAATATAATAATCCATCCCAAGATAATTCCTGAATTACAAGCAATGCATATATCTGTATATATACATCGTAAGATATCTGTAAGTCTTCACCTCGTATATTAGCATCTGTTAACCACCCAGTTCTGACCTTAGTTCCAACAGAAATGACTCAGTCATATCTGGAATTGCTTCTACCTCCTGTGTGGTTGAACATCTTCATGCAGGCTTTCAAAGATCTGTTAATTACTCATAGAATCAATAATACTCAGAAATGCAGATCTGAAATTGTGTAGACACCACTGTAAGTTGTTTTGAAAATCTCCTTGAAAACTTGACTGTATATATCAGTAAATAAGCTTGTAAAGTATCTTCAGTAGAGACACCTTGGTGACATTCATTTTAAAGCAAGCAAGGATTAGCTAATTAACCACAGTTTTGTGCTGAGGAAAAAAAAAACATACAGTATCGGTTTACTTCAATAAGAAGACAGGCTGAGAGAGTTGGGGTTGTTCAGCCTGGAGAAGAGAAGGCTCTGGGGAGACCTTAGAGTAGCCTTCCAGTACCTAAAGGCAACCTACAAGAAAGCTGGAGAGGGACTTTTTACAAGGGCATGTAGTGAAAGGACAAGGGGTAATGGCTTTAAACTGGAAGAGGGTAGATTCAGATTTCAGATTCAGTAAGGAAGAAGTTCTTCACTGTGAGGGTGGTGAGGCACTGGCACAGGTTGCCCAGAGGAGTTGTGGCTGCCCCATCCCTGGAAGTGTTCAGGCCAGGTCAGATGGGGCTTTGAGCAACCTGGTCTAGTGGAAGGTGTCCCTGCCCATGGCAGGGGGGCTGGAATTAGATGACCTTTAAGATCCCCTCTCCAACCCAGACCATTCTGTGATTCTATGATTCTATGAAATTTGTAAAAGCAACTGAAGTCTCATACTTTTCCTTGTAGTTGCAGGAAACGGTAGTACAGTTCTGCTTCTAAGCGATCAGAATGGACAAAATGGTTTTTGCTTTGGAGGAACATATCAGCTTATACTGGTATCCTTCCTCCTCATTCTTTATGTCACTGTGGAATATAAATTATTATCAAACATATTCCAAAGAATTCCTCTAGATGATGAGGTTTCTACCCCACACGTCTTGTACCCTTAGAATTAACCAAGACTAAGCGATGAAATTCCAGTGCCTTTTGGAAGGGTGAGGCCCAGATCCCAAAAGGAGCTAAATTTCTTGCACATCTGGCATACTCGGGTCCATTGGCTAGATGTTGTTCACAGACACAAGAAATCAAGAACTTACCAGTTCTCATCTCTGCCCATTCTCTCTATAAAATTACAGCAGATTCAAAGGCTGTAAAGCTGTCAAACTCTAATTCCAGTAAAAGGTCTGATTCTGCCACTGCTACTCTGCCTGTGCCCACAAAGACAATTAGATGTCTAACGCAGAATTCAATTTGATCTTAATAACATTTCTGGTAAATTTTCTATTAAAAATATTGTGGAAAACATGGCTTGTTTATTAAATTTACTTGGACAAAGATTGTACATTTTTGACAAAAAAAAATGTGCCTTATGAAAAAATTTAGTCACCTGTGGCAAATGGTTTGCATTACCCTGATCACTTATCCCTGAAAATGATGGATTAAAACACATTAATCCTATATGTTTCTATAAAATAAAATGAAAAAATATGACGGTCACATCCCATACTTCCTGTAAAGCTGTCATGTTTCTCCCAAAGGCAGGAGTATACATTGAACTCATTATCTGTGCTGTAAATTCATACTTTGTTTGGTTTTTTTTGTTTTTACAGAATCTTAATATTTAATTTAGCGACACCACCAAAATGTTGTGCTTACAGTATTAGAGCTGATATTGCATCTGTAGGGCACAGATATTCCAAACATATGCAATTCATTAAAAGAGTACAGTTAGTTAAACTACTCTTATTGATGGTATCAAAATAATTATAATCACTTGCTTGATGTGTGAGACAATATTAGCAGGGCTGTTGACCTTTTAAAGTCTGCCAGTAGGGACAGCTGAAAGATTTTCAGAAAAAAAAAAAAAAAAAAAAAGGGACAGCTGCTTACTGTGTTTCAGAAAGCTAACCAAATTCAGAGAGTTTGACCTTCCCGATGCACGTCATGGCCAAAATTACTTCCCCGTGGTATCCTAAGGGTGCTTCGTATAGCATAAATCAGCACAAAATTAGGCTTATTAGAGTTCACTTGCTTAATAGTTGAGAATCGAGTTTAAACAAGGTGACCAAGGACTAGTGTATATCTATGCATGCTACTATGTACCTAGGTGACTTTATTTAATCAGTATTACTGAAAGAATTAGGTATACTAGTCAACAACGCATTTAGGCTGCAGAACAGAACTTTTCTCATTACCAGAGACATGAATCCTTAGAAGGAGCCACAAAGGCAGGAAATCTTTGGCATTTCTCGGTTTGATACAATTGTGGGAGGAATTACAAGACCTGGCTGTGTGCGACAGCAGTGGATTAGATTTAGGGCTGGAGGCATTGCTCTTTGCTGGGTTAGCAGTCTCAGTTTAAAGCATCCCTGCCCTGAGCCGTGCACTTTGCCCACCTTCCCAGCAGTGACAGAAGGAGCTAGATGTCTGCTCCACGCCGACCTCCACTCACAGCCCACTGTATTTGCTTAAACTACCTTGCGTATACATCTCCGTTAATCCTCTGGGCAAGAACCAAGGTGTTTAAACATGCTTGTTCTGCCACTCTGGTTAGAGAGTGGTGTCCAGCAGACTGCTGGTGAGCATAACTCGAGATCCTTCAAATCTCGCGGCACAAGGAAAAGCTCCAGGTGATGGAGAGTCTAGTGCACTGGAGACAATCTATGCATTTTCCCATGCATGCAAGTAAATGTGGTGTTGCTGTCGTATCAAACGCGTACATTCAATAAAGCGTGGTACCCGAACGTGCCACCACTTATACTGTGAGCTGCAGGAGTGCTGTCCCGGTGACACCAGCCCCCTCCAGCAGTTTCTGTGCCCGGTTGCCACTGAAATCGATGCTGATCAGAGCTGACCAAGTTTCTCACCCTGGGTGTCTCTGTGGTGCAGCCCCCAGCGCGGCCAGGCGCTGCAGGGGCCGCCTGGGACCCCCACCCACCCTCCCACCCTGCACATGCACCCAGCTGCTCCTTCTGGCTCAGGCCCTGGTCCCGGTCCTCCCAGCCTTGTTGCATATGATGCAATAAAAATAAAAACAATAATAATTAAAAAAAAAAAAGACATTTCAGTGAGTTTCAAGGGTATTCTTAGTAGGTGTAAATAAGAATATTAGCATTTTTAGTGTTCTGAAGCTATAAATGACCCTGTCCTTTGTGGTGGAGTTTCCTTGACTTCATTTTAAAGATATGAAGGACTGATGTCCATATCCGAGTAAGTGACCTCGGGATTTCTTTATAGTTAATGGAGAGGAATGGGCACTTTTACGGCACAGTTCATCTGACCTATTTTACACATCTCTGTGAATCCTATCCTCAGTGTCATACACACATAAACTAAAAGGGACGGGGCTTTAAAAATTGAGAGACGGTCACTATCTCTTCAGGCATTACAAAAGTTTTTTGGCCCATCCCATATTAATCACTTTGTGGTCGGAAAGCAGGCAGACCATTTTTGTGTGCAATTATTTGCCTGCTTGTTAAGCTCAAAAAACAGAAGCTTTTTTGTTTTCTACCTTTTTTTTTCAGCAAATCTTTTCTTTCAAACCTATTTGGAGAACGGAAAGACTACTCATAGCAAGTGATCCAGAATCTGGACCTTGGCAGCATAGACTTGCAGCATCTTTTGCAAGTCAGTTTTTGCGTAAATGGAAACACATTAAAGTTAAGAGTTAATCTTCAGAAGGCACTGCTGGAACACCAAAATTCTGAATATTGAACAACAGGTAGTTCAAGATGCACAGTCAAAAATGGAGGCAATCTGACTTAGAAACAGCTTTTTGAAATGTGCTCAACTCCTATGTGCCTCAATTTTATTTTTTTAAATGCATAGAATAATACTTACCTCACATGGAGCAAATTATGTGCTTGCCAACACACAATAAGTCAGTGGCAAAGACAGGGATAAAATCCTGGACTGCCAATTTGTGCTTTAAACAGTAGCTGTGCTCCCTTTCCTTTCTAAGTTCAAGCTCTGACTTTAACCATTATTACTTTGGGGTTTATTGTAGTTTTTCTCTACCGTTAAAGAGCAGATTATTTCAAAAGTACCTTTATATTTAAACTAAATTGACCTTCAAAAGGAACTTAAACTTGCTCAATATATTTTGTTTCCTTTTGCTTCTGCCTCTCACAATTGTCTCAGCACACTTTTAGCCATAGTCAGCCTTGAAAGAAGCAGATGCAGCTCTCTCGGCTTCTGTAAAAGTACTTGTTTACTAATATATCAAGATAGCATCTGGATAGGAGATGGCTCTGATTCAGCTGTTTATGGAGTTAGTGTCTATTTATTTGATTGGACTTTGTAGGTATACTATGGCATGATTTGCTAATGGGGACATAGGAAGGGATTCTGTATTAAATTCTATTGCCATTTCTGTTACTAACCTGACAGGTGACCCTGAGCAATCCCCTTCAGTTCTCTTGTTTTGCTGTATTTTGTCTCTCTGGTTTATTAAGTCCGTAATTCTGCAGAAACATATGCCCACGTTTAGTTTAGTCACAAGAATCATTCCATTTTTAAAAGTTTACAGTCTGAGCAGGTATTTTTGTAGGGCATGGATGGGCTCTTCCTAAGTGTTTATATGGAGTTTAGCACAGTAGCAGCCTAATGTTGGCAAGAGAATTTACATATTGCCATCATACTGATACCAGACAACTATCAACAGGCATAAATTGCTGTAAACTGGATGGAGTTTCACTGATTTTCTATCATCTTCTATACCAAAGTGGACTTTTTATCCTGCAGTAAAGCATGTCATCATAAAAAGCTGCCATATTAATTGTTTTTATCCATATTTGCATAGCTGAAAATGAGTGCATAAAGGTGCAAGGTCCTAAATATCCTGGTTTGGTTTTTAAAATTTCAGCATTCCCACTGAACCCTTTCATCTCCCATTTTTTCCTTTGCAAAATATGTTTTCTCCTGCCTCTATGGCAACACTTATATCACCTCTTTTGTAGAATTATACTGCTATTATCAATGAAGAACTTAAGCAAGAATGTTTTATCCTGATCAAAAGTGCATATGTTTACTGTATATTGTGCCAAATATAATCCCCTGCCAGTGTGAATTCTCTGCCATTGTAAATCCTGACTGTCATCAAGAAGTTTTTTCCAAGGCCTGGTTCTAGGAATAAGCAAGTACGTAGTTACTTATGGCAGCAAGGTGACTGTACTACAAAAATAACTGCAGCTCTTGTTGTCTTCTTTGCTAGACCATGAAGCCTCTCTAGCTGTCACCTCCATGGGGAAAGGGATCTGAAAGATGACAAGTGCTCACACAGAGCAGGCTCTCCCAGCAGCAGACTTTGCTTTTCCTGCCTTTCCCATTCCCTCTGCAGCCATAGGAGCAGCCCAGGGAGCTCTTTGGGATGTGTCCTGGCTTTGCATCTTAGCCCTGTCCCTACTATATCATGTTCAAACTGCATGGCCCCAGCCCAGTCCAAGTCCCGGACATCTTAGTGACCAGCTTCAAAGTAAGTTTACCTACTCTACTGAGAAGTTCTGAGACTAACCTTTGAAGCTAATTGGGAATTTTTTGCCACATAAATTACATACTGAAAAGATATTGATTCTTTGAGGAATAAAAATGGCAAACCTGATAGAGAAGAGGCTGTATGAAAGCTTTTCATGGGGGGTAAGTCAATAAAGGGAAAATAAAAAGCTATTTAAAAGATCAGTTTTTTAAAAACTATAATCAAATCACATGAAATTACCCCTTTTTTGGATATATACGAGCATTATTATAAATCCCAATAGGTAAGAAAAACACTGAGCAGTTCTGACTCTAAATTCCTGACTTGTATGGTTTATTAGTTTCTTTCCAGTATTAGTATTTTGGAAGTTACCTTACTTACCCTTCCACACACTTATGCAGTGCTGTCTGCTGCTAATAAAAGTCACATATACATGTGCAGATTAGAACTCAGTTATCTAAAGAGTTCAATTTGAGCATGAAATACAGGCAGAGCAAATATGGGATACATTAGGGATTTTGAGACTCTGTTAAGAGTAAGGAAATGGTATTGGGATTTTGTTAAATGATAGGCAAGGAAATCTTCCAGCTATCACAAAGTGATGTCAGAATGATATTGCTGTGAACTGGGAACACAGTAGGATTTTCTTACAGGTTGTCAGAGGAGGGCGGGGGGAAGGGCTGCTCCCTGTGGTATACATTCATTTATTGACTACAGTCACAGTTATTTGCTCCAGCCAGCATGATCTGAAATGCATGTATAAAAGCATATAGGTATTGGAATTTTCAACCCAAATCAGAATCCTAATTAACTGTAAATCGTAAAGCCAGTAGCCTGAGGTATATTAAAATGAGAACTTTGTACATGAAAGGCTGCACATGCCCCAAAATCTAAGTATTTCCTACTTATAAACCACCAAATTCACTGCATCAGCTTCAATGACTGTAATTCTTCTCCTGAGGGATATACAAGTAGAGTTAACTGAAAACAAATATGAGTTTGCAACTCATAGAACAAGTCATTTTACGGGCACATTAAAAACCACTGGCATAAGGAAAGACAACATAAAATATTTGTACTTAAGGTAAGAATATGACATTAAAGCCAGAAGTGAACTTAGTCCATTGTACTTCATCAAATGCCTCTTTAATCTATAAATGTGTGTGATTATAAAGACATTAATTTCAAGGGGAAGACCACATCAGTAAAGCACCGCTGAAACACCTGGCACAATTGAATTTCACGCAGCACCGAACGCGAAGGCGAAGAGCCGAAGTTACAAAACACGTTGGAGTCGAACAGAACTGACACGGACACTGTTCTCTCAGATACATAAAAGGTATTGGTTACAAAGATCCAGTCCTGCTTAGGGCAACAGGGGTTTTCTTGACTTTAATAGGAGCAGGATCAAGCTGTAAAGGGATATTTGGTCCTTTGGTGTTCAGGCAGCAAACAGCAAAACAGAAGCTGCAGAGCCCTTGAGCCTGAGGAACCTCTGCTCCGTACCACCATTACCATTCCATGGCGCCAAGATATCTTGTGATCTTGTGTTTAATGACGGCTATACCCTTCCCCTTATCGCGTGCTGAGTAACTCTATGTCTTCTCAGGCCAGGGTTTGAAGAGGAGCGATGGTGTTTCCTCAGCTACTCCATCACTGTGCTCTGCAAACTGGGAACTCGCTGTATGATGTGTGTGTGTGTGTCTTTCCTAAGGGGTATAACTTTTCCAGTTAACTGCTCGGGCTCAGCGAGCTCTAGCTCTAAATTGTAAATTATATTGAAAGCAGAGTATCTCCTAAAATAATTTTGACTATAAGCTAACACAGCTATGAAATGCCAATCCTCCTTTTTGACTTGGTATAATGGGAAGGGATCTGCTACTTCTTCTTGTCTTCCTCACAGAAGAGAGAGTTTAACAGTAAAGAAAGTCTATTATGGAAATTGCAAAACACACACAATCAGAACAAAACAAACTCCTACGCTATGAATTAAAGAGGTGATGGGAAGAATCTCAGCAATGGTTTAATGCTAAAATGCCAGTCTTCATTAATTCCCCTCACCAAACAACGTTTGTGCAAGAAATAATGGTTGAAAGAGGGGCAGTGAAAAGAAAAACTAATACACATTAAGGGAGATATGAATGTTTGGGAGTACCTTGGGAGTACCTGAGGTCAGATACAGTAAAGATATTGCCAAAGGCAATACTAATACTAATACTAATCATAGAATATCTCAAGTTGGAAAGGACCCATAAGGATCATGGAGTCCAACTCCTAATATCCTGCCATGCTGGATATTCCCGTTGCAGACTATTTATGGTAGGGCCCACTGTTGAAGTGGCAAAATTTCACCCAATTTATAGTGACTATTCAGCTGCTGTTGCAAGTTAAATCTGTTTCCTACTCTCAGAAAAGACCGTCGACACCCGTGGAAGGGGGAACAAATGCCACCTATGTATTCGCTAACTGAAAGTGTTTATCTGAACCTGTCAACCACATCAGAAATCAAGTTGCTAAATGCTGCATTCAAGAATTTTCTGTGGATTTGTGACATTCCTTGGAAGGCTTTAGATCCATAAAGCAATGAATAAATTATAAGAAGACATAATTATGGTATTTTCATCTCTGACAGATATAATTTTACTCTATAAGCACAGAAAAGAAAGCTGCCGTTTTTCTCAGACCAACACTCCAAGATCTCTAAAAAAAAAAAAAGAAAAAGAAACAAATCTTTTGCTGAAAAATGACATATTTAGTAAATATTGTCCAGGGTAATTGTTCATGCGGGACCCCAACAGAAACATGCTTCAGATACTGTAACTACTGTATATTCAGAGTGTATGAGCACTGTACGTTCAGAGTAGATGATTATCTCTGTAATGTTTGTTACGAAGCTCCTCGTGGACACTCAAATATAATTTTAATGGTATCCTGAAGAAAAAAAAAAAGATGGTATAGCACTCAAATTGGATTCCAGAGATAAGGTTAGTTACTGAGGGTATGATTTACGTCAACTGAATTTAACTATCTAACATGCGTGTCTCTAATTTAGGCTCTTTGCAGTCCATCGAGGGAAGTAGGTACCTCCAGCGGGAGATCCATTTCCCTCACAGTGACAACTGGTTTAGGACAGGACGAACCCCCAACGACCAGCGGAAAAAACTCAGACGATTAGATTAGCAACCTAACTCCGAGACAGCAAAGACAGGGACGGTGTACTGGATCTGGACCGGTACTGCCTGTTTGCACGTGAAATCATCTCCTCGGGTCCCAGCCAGCACCTGGGGTGCAGCCCTGCAGGTCTCCGCCTGGATAACGGAGCCAACGGAGCCAACGGAGCCAATGGAGCCAACGGAGCCAACGGAGCCAGCATCCTCCTGCCAGCTGCCACCGAGCCAGAGCTGTAGCCCAGCCACGACGGCTACCATCTCCTGCTCTCCAGGACACACGGTCGAGCCTCTTTCCAGTGGGCCAGGCAGGCTCGCATTCTCAAGCCACAAGTACGTCGATCGCTTACAAACAGAGAAATAAAATGTGAAGTCTCCAAACGTCTCTAGGGATTCAGATTCCCCCACATCTGCTGGAAATCACTAGGAGATGGGTCCACGTTGGATGTTTCAGTCTGAGGCCTCAAGTCATCACTGTATCTTTATTCAGCAAATCGCTGTAACATATATGTAAATCTTCAAGCTTAAATCCCATTAACATCAAAGGGATGTAAGCATGCACTTAAATGTTTTGCTGGACTGGTACCCTTGGCCCCACTCCAGCAAAACATGTAAGCATATGCTTAAGTTTAAGAATGTTTAACCCTGTTAACTTCTATAGACTTGATTTTCTACAGTTTCCTGAAGTAAAACACAGATTTCAATGCTTTGCCAAGTCACTATCTTAATGAAGATGCAATGCCCCTATCTCATCAGCATTACAAGTCTCAGTTAAATCGGTCATACTAATGCACAAAGGCTAGAGGTACATATATTGCAAGGAGAAAAAATCCATTAGAAATGCCTAGCCAAATGGTAAATACTGAAAACTAAGTACTTAAAAAAAAGGATTCCAAAATAACGTAAGCCAAATTAAAGCCTCAGTTCATCCAGGACTCGAGCACCTGATGTGCTTTAAACCCATTGCTCTCTATGCTTACATTTCGGCATGTGCTTAAGTACCATGATGAACTGGTCCATCAGTGTACATCTTGCCTTTTATATGTTAGATAAAGTAAAATCCTTTGGCTTTTGTAAATCACGTTGCTTTGCCTAAGATACCAGATGAGCTGCTCTACTCTGATGCTTATGTGTGCACAATAAATCCAGACATAAAAATCAATAGAAACATTTAAACCTGCGAGGTTGTAGAAGTGCCCCTTGGAAAAAGTCAAATGTTAAAAAAATGAACCTCACACAACTGTGAGATTGCTATAACAGGCAAAGAATTGTTCATGTTCCTGTGTATTCAGATTCTTTGTGCAGGAAAAGGCTTTAGTAAAATAAGTTGCACACAATCTTTTTAATGACGTATATTTCTATATTTTTCATGTTTATACATTGTTATGCAAACGAACTTTTATATAGTTATCTGCAGCATGCCACACAAGCAAGTTACTATTTGGTCATAGATTTTGAATTTTATGGAAGTAGTGTGTTTCACTTAAAAATTAGGTAAATATAATATGTTAAGTACAAAGATTAATGATGCATATCTTTACAAAGCAGTCACAAGGCTATTTTTTGTTTATGCAGGATGGCACCCTATATGCTAAATATATCATAGGTTTATGTTACCATAACAATGCATCATTCCTCAGCTATTAATCTAAACCGCAGAGTACATGTATATTTAATAATCCTCAGAAAGTCTGTAAGACTTATTTACGTTTTCTGTACATACTGCAGCTCTAAAGACCTTTTAATATTAGCCACTAATTCTATACCATCACAATGCTTTAATATAAGTAAAAAAGATTAAACAACAGTGTCAGTCAAATCAGTACTCAAAATGCCAATAAAGATGTTTTGCCCTTAAACTGAGATTCTAAACCAATGCAATTTTTCAACTTTGAGAGTGCAGTGCACCGAACTCATCATATTTAAAATATTTGAAGAGCTGAATATCATACACAGGATATGTAATGGCATTTATTCCAGTAATCTGAACAGCAAACCATAAGAATAAAGAAAAGAAAGCAAAATGAGCAAATTGGTCATAATAGCAGTCCCTTATAAATAAATTTGGCATTTATCTGAAAAATTAGTTAATAGAAACTTACAGTATGTAGTGTTAAGTTATTGTTTTCACTTGTAACATATGCTTAGAAGCTGATAAATATTTATCTTTCTTTCATTACAATAATTCATATCTTAGAAGAAAAACTGCAATTGCTTTGATTATATGTTTTTTCCATCCTTATGGCATGCCATAAGAAACAACATTTGTAAAAAATTAATTTTGTTTATTAACAGGAAACTGCTTGCAAAAACTAGGGAAAAATATGAAAATGAATTTATAAAAAAGTCTGCAAGAACAAAGCACAGACATTATAATATCGTCATTTAGAATCTATGAACTGAAATGTATTTTTAAAGACAAAGTTAATGCCTCCCTTTGAAATCCTCATGTTAAAATCAAAAACACAACTTTAATAGAAGACAGACATAGGTACTGTATGAAGAATTACAGCTTAGAAAATTAATAAAAATAGTATCTAAAACAGTATTAGTAAGATATGAAGCTCATTCATTAATGGTCTCTGTGATAATATATCACTGAAAATGTTGCATGAAGGACAGTCTTTGATAGGATTATGTACAGTATAATAGCAAGATATTGAAATTAAAATTCACTGAGAAGATACATCTTGTGAACTGAAGGGTAAGAAGATAATAATGGTAACATTAATAATAATAAATAACAAGTATAAAATGATTCACATAAATAGAATTTCCATCAGCAACCATTATTGTAATTATGGGAATGATAAAGTAATAATCTACAGTAAATAGCTAATCTTTATTGATTCACTATTTAATTTCTTTTTTTAAAGGGCTTTAGAATTGCTGTCAATAACAATAATGTGTACACGGGGAAAAGTTCTGCAGAGAATAAATGATAAAAACAGTATTGTGTAATCTGTTTCTAAAGAATCTTTTGAAGATATTTATGTTATTTGGTGCAGGCAAAGAAAATTCTTAAAAGAATTTCCCCACCTATTTAATGAATGCTGTGGGATTTCTTCAACACATGGTTATGGGGGTTCCAGAGGCATATTGGGAAAATTTAGAAAGTTCAGAACCTGGCTTTTTAATCACACCTCTGTCTAAGGTAAGAACAGCTCTCCGTCAATGGCAGCTATGAAGAAGAAACAGCCCATAAACCGTCTGACCCTACAGCAGCCCTAGAGGCAATTTCACAGCCAACAGCGAAGTTAGCACCAGAGGCAACCAAAAGGCCAAGGAAGAGGCTGAATAAGAGAAATTCAAAGGAACTAACTATGATGCTGAGCAAATCTATTCTAGAATTTAGGTACGGGTACCAAACAAACCTTCTGTGTGGCAGCAAGCACAGGCTCAAATGTGAGGACAGACAAAAGAAAGGCAGGACATTATATGAGCAATTGAAGTGGTGATCATATAGTGCCTTTGAAAGTAGGGTCCAATTTCAATTGCTTTTGAATTCATAGAAGAATAGAGAGTAGCTTATGATATGCCTAAAAAAAAAAGCCCAACAATGTCGTCCCGAGAGAAAGACTAGATTTTAATTCATAAAGATTTTCTCTTTAGTTTTTTAATATATTCATCATCCTAGCAGTATCTTTTGATAATTAATAATGTAGATGGCCTTTGATCATCCATCTACATATGAGTATTTTTATAGTCTGTTTTGCTTCCAAATTAAGAAGGATATTGGATAATGTTAACCTCCATTGTACACTGTGGTTTTACTTTTGCCTTGTATGTTGTTGTCTAGAGGAGTTTTGTAGGCCGCTGGTCGAAAGAACATTTCGTATAGGTGAGTAACTCCACTGTGTAGAAGAGGGTCCTTCTCATCTAAGCAAAATCAGTCTGCCTTGAACTACATATGTTGTGATACTGGATGAGATTTTCCACTGTATAATGCAGAATGTATTTTGCAAACACTTTTCATGAGCTCTTAGAAAGGAAGTAGTCACTGGAAGAAAAAAAAAAAGAAAGAAATGCCAGGTTCACTATGGGAAAATGACACAAACCCAGCATGGGTCTATCTCCTTCTGACAGTTTAAATTCATGTCCTTCTCATAATGGCACATGGCCATATACTGGCATAAGGAACAGAGCAAACGATGACTGCTGCACTCCAGATGTTCGATGTCTAAATGAGCTATGTTGTGCCTCCAAGGTGGTGGACTCAAAAATGGGAGGCCTGGCTAAAAATCTGGCCCTCATAAGTTTGCATTATTGTCAGTTAGATAGGAAACATATAAAGGAAGGTTCCTGCTTAAGTGAGAGAAACTGGCAACAATTTGAAATGTTTGATATACTCAGAAGTGCAGCAAAAGGACACCTCAGCTTGAGGGCAGATGTCAACGTTATGATATACATGTGGTAAAAAGCAAAATGTTTTTATTGGCATGAAAAAACAACCAGAAATATGTAGCAATAATATTATTTTTTTTCTTTTGGGGGGAGCTGATATTTCCCACCATACCCATTCCCAGGAGGGGCCAGCTGGCACATGATGCAGAGTCCTGAGAGAAGACAGAGCGGATTCTGTGTGCAGAGAGAGTGAAAAGACCCGGACTACAGAGCTGAGGAGGAAGACGGGTATATGGGAGAAATGTTGGGCATATATATGTGTATATATGCAAGGAAAAACAGCAAGTCCATTTATTTATGATATAACAACAGTAAGAGGGGAACTCTGTGAAATTAACAAGCCATACATTTAAAAGCAATAAATAAAATGCCCATTTTCCAAAAATAATCCATGGGACTTAGTGTCACGACGTATTTTTAGAGAGGTGCAGGATTCAGATCATCTAGGTGAACACCAAAACGGTCCACAGTAGCATTGTAACGGATAAAGCATTGCAAAGAACAGAAAACTCTGTGTATGACTGTAAGTGCAAAAATCAACTGCTGTTGAGACCAAAACTTCCCCTCGGGCACTTGTGTCGCAATTGTCCATTAGGACCTTCTCGAACCTCCCTCTGAAGCATGTGGTATTAGCCCCTCCTGGAAATAGGATAGCAAAAAAACCTTGACCATATTCCTTAGCTATTAATAGTTGCTTTGATTTCCCACAGACTTAAAAGAGGATAGAGTAATTTGACTGCAGCTCCTATTAGCCAGGTTCCTCTTTTAATTTTTATTATAATTTTTTTATCCGCTTCAGTGGACATTTTCCTGAAGGAAGGAGTGTGGGACTATGACCTTTGTAAATATCTCTGCCATGTGACAGTGATTGTTCTGATAATTATTCATTATTCAAGACTACAAGAATAATTACTGCTTTCAAATACCCTGCAAATCATAAATGCCTATACAGGGCTATCCTTAGGCAGGCTTCTGGAACACTATTTCCAAATGGAGAATTTTGACAAATTTGTTTTCTCCTGTCCTTTATTCATTTATCTTAAAAAGTACAAGGGTGGTCATTCTTTACTTGAGCAGATCTTAACTTCTTTTCAGGTAAGGCACTCATTTATGAAGTGGGTGGGAGTCCAAGGACTGGGAGTCAGTTGCATCCAAGAGCTAATGGATGGAAAAAAAATTAAGTGTGAATAAGTATGCAAGATTATACACACTGTAAATGGGGCATGCAATTTTAAAATAAAGCCCTAAAATTCTGCTGCTCAGGCTATTGTTAATTAGATCATTTAAATCTATTAAAAAATAACTACTGAATTCAATCTGTTCCCTTTTCTATGCTTTATTTCTGTTGATGATTTCTTGTAAAAGTAAAATGATCTCACAGTTATATGATTGCTCTACCCTTTAGTCTAGATGCATTGTATAAAATATAATGCAGTACAGATGTCAGCCTAAGAACTAAATAGCTTATATTTCTAAAGAACCATGAAAAAATATTAACACTATAGAAACAATGGTTCAGCAATTACTTTTTGCTGTGGAGTGAGGTTAGGCATTTATCCTTATAGATCCCTAATACACTTAAAGTCAGCACTGCCCCTGTGGTCCTTTTACCTTTGTTGATAAATGTATTGTACAGGATACCTTGTATGACCACTACAGTATTTGAGGTCATGCTAGGCTGTTAGCACAAATGGTGTGAACAATAGTTTATATGCCACTTAACTCCTTGGGAGAAACAGTTAACCTTGCCAGAGAGGACAGATCAGTCATGTATAGTTATTAAAGTCTCGAAGGTTTTGTTATGCTCTGAAATACTTTTGTAGAACTACAATACTCTGGTACAAGCTTTACCAAGCAGGGAAGCAACAAAGTCAACAATTACCTTAGCTATCTTTGAAAGGGATATTCAAAGTTTTCAAAAAAAGGTTTTCACAGACTTACTTTATGAAGCACACACAAACAAATTTTAATGTATTTAATCACTAGACTTCCTGAACAATGCCAACCGGATAACAATATATTAAGCCACCGCTTTAAAATAGACCAAGTTTACCCAAAATAGCTGTGATTTTGATGGCCTTGAAATGGGCAGTCAACAATAAAAAACCCTAGATCTTCTTGATTAGTTTTCAAAATCATGCTGAAACTTCATAAATGACACAGATAGGTATCATAACTGAATTTTATTTAATTAGCAATTAACTATAACAAACACCTTCCAAGCAAATATCCTTTTCCAGAATTTCTCAGGAATAGAGAGGACAGAGCGAACAAAAAATAAAACCCAGTAGGAGATTACTACAGACTTATCAGGTACTCTACACAGAGATGGCAATGACACTGCTGTTAACACAGATGACCCAGTTTCGTGACATAATATGCTGCTCCTACATTGTTGTTTATTCCAATGAACTGATTGTCAGGTCCAACTGATTTTTGGCACTTTTAGAAAACACAAAGCTCAAGCAAGGCAGCTCAGGTTCAGGTAGCCTCATCTATTTCCAGTTCAGGTGTATAAGCCTGTCAGCGCCTGTACCTGCATGTGTTTTTGTACTCATCCAAACATCATTAACCACCACTAAATCTTTACATTTTTAGGGTTAACTCGCGATGCCAGTGCAGCTGTCTTAGTCTGGCTTCCATTTTCAATTCAGCACGCTCACATTAACCACTCCTTCTCCTGACATTCTGGTTTAGCACCCCTATAAGCAAGTGAATGGGTCCAACTTAGGTGAAGGGGACCCCAGGTAGGGGTTGAGGTTACGGAGGACAGGTCATCTCCCTTTGCCCATCAGTCTGCCGCAGGACACATCACCCGTCCATGCCGCACTGCTTCTGCCCCTTCTTCCCACACGTATCCTCAAGCGGAGCTCTCTCTGGCTCTGCCTGGATTGTTGGTACCTAACTCTACACCTGAGGTGGCGAAGACTCACTCAGCCTCGGAGGAGCTGCTTCCCCTGGCACACTGACCAGAGCCCCCAGCACCGAGCAGCCTTCAGGTCCCATCGGGAAACTTTACCGTCTTCCAGGGTAGGTGGGAACAAGCACATTCCAGAATGAGCATTTTGGGGAAAAAAACACTTCTAGGTGTGGATTCAAATACACGCCTTCATGGATAGGCTTAGTTGTCCATGTACATACTTTCCTACCAAGAACTATTACCTCATTAAGTAAGAATATTTACTATGTCTTCAAGAGAAGGACATGGAGAACAGTGAGAACAGGAACAAATCAGTTTGTTACCACTGCCTTTTAAAATCTCCTAACTAGCAAAATTAAACCATGTCTCTTTATTTATTTATTGCACTTGTAAAAAGATTAATGGGGATGTGATTCCTTCAGGCTTTTACATATAACCCCATCAGACAAAGAACAAAATTATACAGTGCAGCAAACGAACTAAATTAGCGACATTTATTTAAATAACTGCTATGGAGGAAACAATAAATCAACAAGAATCCTCACAAAAATGTGTTTACAAAGTGTCTTGTAATTTGTTTCAGCAAGGACACAGACTTCTAGCTCTTAGCTAAGCTTGCTTCTAACAGTCTATTATCATATCAACTGTTAATGAGTGTTTGCTGTAGAAAAGCATTTCTAGCAAAAAAGACTATGTGTAACTTCTGCCTTACTGTCCTTTAAAACATGGCTGGCAACCCTACATGAAATAGATTTTCCTAACAAACATTTTGTCAAAGGCTTCTAATAACTTGGGAGACAATCAAAATTAACAGACAGTGCTTTGTTAAATCAGAAAAAAGAGGTTATTTGAATGGTCATAATCATGCAATTATCTCATCTTCACTGTATTTCAAAAGGCTGTATCTATATCTAGTCCAATATCAGGAGTGAGTAGGGGGAGCTCTAATGCTGAACCTGTGATGTATTCATAAATCAGTACTTTCAGAGCCTGTCATGGGCTCCATAATGAGGGTCATTATTCAGGCAGAGTGTCAAAACTACTATCAAAGGACCTTCTCAGAATCACAATCATTCTGTTTCTTGTTAAATAAGCAATGTAGTACACAAAAATGGCAAACAAGAAGCAGGTCAATTTGATACAGTATGAGGGCACAGAGACCTCTAGAGTAATTTACCCTCTGGGAATTCTGATGGCTTGTGAGATAAATTATATACACCCTCAGAAAAGATTAATGGTAATAAAATCCCAGGAATATTTTCAGAAAAAAATGTCCATATGTACATATGGCAACTTCAGTAACAAAGAAGACATTTTCTAAAGCGGGACACTTAAAGAAAATTATTATTAGAACTGCAAGTAGCTCCCTGGAAAGCTACTAAATCTTATTACAAAGTTGGCAGTATTCAGTAGCAATACCTTATTTTGATTTGTTGAAAGAGTTTATTAAAAAAACCCCAAAACGTACAGCTTTTCTGAATTAAAAAAAAGGGGATAAAGGGAAAAAAAAAAAGGAAAGACAAACTGTCAAAAATGGTTTTACTGAGACAGGCTATTATTGACTTCGTTTTATTATAAGCAATTAGGAGATACAAGAGGAATTATTGACAGAACGTCATCTGGACGTTTGACCATAATGGCAATAAAGGCAAATATTTGTGATTGAAGGCTGTATTCAAATCACATAGCACAGGTGCCTAAATTAGGCACTGGCATTACTTCCCTCCTTTCACTTTAGGGAACAAGAATGTAATAGTCCTACATGCGAAGTAGTCTGAATTACTCATTCTCCCTTGAACTAAAACATTACATTAGTAATGGGTAGATTAGGCATCAGTGAAGGCAGTCTAAATTCTGGCTCAAGATGACTTCTAGATACTACAGTGGCCAATCATTTGGGGATTAATAGTCAACCTCTTCTGACACCAGTGAAGTTCAGTGTCTCAGAAGATTAGACTTAAGCAAAAGCTCTTTATTTTGCCTTGTCGATGAGGTATCTGTGTTGAGTGTTCGTATGATATCAATTTATAATATACATATATATTATACACATACACATATATGTCTGTATGTAATTCCATGGGTATGTTCATGCACAGCATAACTTTGAAACAGCAAAATACTGCAGGGCAGAAATTTCACTGCAGTCTCCTTATGTAGTGCTTCTTATTTGACTGGTCTGAGCCTTCTCCTAAGGCTTTGCCAAAGAAACAGTAAAATAGACTTAAACAGAATTTAGCGTGCTCCATGACCTTATGCAGTCACAGTCTTCTGAGATGGATGTCCAGGGGTCCATTTGTAAGTACAGACTCAGATACCATTTGAATACCACTTGTGGCACAGACTTTCTCCTGTGCTCACGCAGAGCTCTGTTGACTTCAACAGGGCTTTTCTGCAAGTGGGAAATTCCTGGAGAAATGCCACGATTGTGCCTAACACAATTACAGAGTCTCAGACTTTCAAGTGAGTTTCTAGGTACCCAGAGCTTTTGAAACTCCGCTATCTTGTATAGTTGGCCTATTACTATTTTTGACTCTTAACTTTTTTGTTAAATTTCTACAATTCAGTCATGCAGGTATTTGTATCCACACGCACGCTTATATGGCATAACTTTATAATGCAGACTGATAGCAATTTTTGTATCCCCTTAAAAGCAATAATTAAATTGTGGGTCAGAAGATATAAGTCTACTCCTTCTCCCACATTACCCTTATTAAACAGCAAGGTGAGAGGTAGATTAAAAAACAGTCCCACTAAGTGCCTCATAAATCCCTCAGCTTCACTTTACCAAACTGAATTTTGTCTGACAATAAATCCTACCTTGTCTAGACTTATTGTTTAAGTAAATTTGTATCTGTGGAATAATCAAAAGCAAATCAATTATATTCAGGCATCTTTTTTATCCATCTGTTTGGATATAACTGTCTGTTAAATGGTGTTTGCATATGAAGCAATGTTCTATTGTATGCATAGGTACTCAATTATTTAGATTATACATTTGAATAAACTGTGCAGTTAAAGGAGTACCCTTGTAATGCAGGACAATTACATTTTTCTAGCACAGTTTACAGGTTATTAAACTAATACCAATTTGGCCAACACAGCTGCATATAGGATCCTAACCTCCACCTATGAAAGTTCTTTTCTTTAGGGGTACATTTTACCCCTACAATTATCAGTCATTGTTAGTCACTTCAAATTATATCAAATTATGTAAAAGGGTTATAGAAAAAGGCTTGTGTGAATAGAGACTACAAAAAAATTAATTTCACACTGAAGACTGTGCATTAAAATGTAGGTTAGCTTAATGCAGCTATAAAAGTCCTGTCTATACGCATAATGGGTCAGTCTAAAAGGTGCCCTGTCCATAAGAAAATCACTCTGTCTGGCCAGCACAAGAAAATAATACTGCATTGTCATACTGTGAAAGAGCAGTTCACTGAATATCTATCTCATCTTCCTACCAATCAGGGAATGACTATCACATTTTTCCAAAGGAGAATACAGTTGTCTTTATGTTGAAGAAAAAGAAAAAATCGAATAACGTTAAACACCCAGAAATGAGTAAGTGTCAGGCCTTGAAATAAGTTTTCAGTGAACAATTATGAATATCGGTGGGGGGGAAGAGAGATGTAATAAAATAACCTCACAGCTTCAGCATTCTGGGCATCTTCATCTGCCTTGTACCTTGCAGAAGGTATACTTTGCACATGTACAAATTGACTTTGAAATGGAATCTGTTCTTTTGCATCTGTTATACACCTGTATGTTCAAAGGGGCAGAACAGATATTTACGATGATCATCTATCAGTGAAACTATGCTGAGGATCTGGAGCTGCATGGTGTTTGTCCAGTTTGCACTTTTGCTAATGCTCTTCACTGAATACCCTTTCTGTCCTTCCCTTTGACCATCATTATTCTGAAATAACTACCTGGAAGCAAGAGAATGCGCAAAAGCTGTGTTTGTCTTACGAGGACTAATCTCCATAGACTCCTCCATACTCAGTGTTGGTAGATAAGCTCCGCTGAGAACAAGTCAGAGCATCTGAAATTAGTTTCCTACTCTAAATCACTCTCAGGAGAATCTTATCTATCTCCATTGATTATTTGGGGACTCAGTGGGTAGTGATGGCCAATACAATTTGAATTTTTCACCATCTTGAGATCAAAAGAAGTGTCATGATACTGCTAAGTATCATGATACTATTCAGTTAAAGGGAATTAATGATCAAAATAACCATGCAGTCAGAAACAACAGCTCTGTACAGTGTGAACAACCTGCTTAACCTCAGAATGCTATAGCTTTGTGTGTGACCCCATGGTTGTGTAATCCGTCATTTTTCTAAAGTGCCACAGAATGTACAGCCCCACGCAGCCACTCACCCCCCCGCAGTGGGATGGGGGAGAGAATCAGAAGAGTAAAAGTGGGAAAACTCGCGGGTTGAGATAAAGACAGTTTAATAAGTAAAGCAAAAGCTGCACGTGCAAGCGAAGCAAACCAAGGGATTCATTCCCCACTTCCCACGGGCAGGCAGGAGTTCAGCCATCCCCAGGACAGCAGGGCTCCATCACATGTAACAGGGACTTGGGAAGACAAACGCCATCACTCTGAACATCCTCCCTTCCTTCTTCTTCCCCCAGCTCTATATGGGGAGCATGACGTCCTGTGGTCTGGGATGTCTCTTGGGTCAGTTGGGGTCGGCTGTCCCAGCTGTGTCCCCCCCCAACCCCTTGTGCCCCCCCAGCCTCCTCGCTGGTGGGGTGGGGTGAGGAGCAGAAAAGCCCTTGGCTCTGTGTGAGCACTGCTCAGCAGTAACGAAAACATCCCTGGGTTATCAACACTGTTTTCAGTACAAATCCAAAACAGAGCCCCATAGTAGCTAGTATAAAGAAAATTAACTCTACCACAGCCAAAACCAGTACATCCATGAAACTAGTTGCTCTGCCTGTAGCTGATGGCCGTTTTATTTTGCCTGACAGCAGCTGTTCTCCTTAGAAGTTTTCCCCTGAAAGGACGCCTTAGTGAATGCTAAGACTGTTCACTGCAGCTGGATTTCACGGGGGAAGCTGGAAAACCTAGCAAACAGTTGGGCTTACATTCAGATGGATGCTAGAAGTCTAGACTAACAAGACTAGTAAACTGCTCTGGAAATTGCACAATGACTCCAGACCAAGATGGATTTTTTCTAGTAGTAGGAGCATCTAATACCTGTGAAGTTACCTGCATGGAGCTGACAAACATTGTGAGAAAACAGATGCACAACTACCAAGGGAAAACCTGCTAAAGTGTTTGTCTAGGAAGTTAGGAAGTATTGTCTGACCACTTCTCCCTTTCCTCCAGCTAAAAGTTGTTCAGGTCCCTCTGGGCTTGGGTATGGGTCTGAATAAAACCATCTTCTTTTCTTCCCTGCTAGTTCCACAGAGGACTGGACATGCAGTTGCTTCATGTTCTCTTCAGTGATGAGTGGCTACCAGCAGAGCATGGCTCAGGGAAGGGCAAGGTGTTGCTTGACCTGTGTTGGGAATACTGCAGCGGGAGAAGACAGGTCACAGATTCCAGGCTGAGGTCTGGGTGAATCCACAGCAACGTCCAGAGGCAGATTTTTGCTAGCTGTCCTTGGTTTTCTGTCATCCAGCGTGAAAGCAGAGACACTTCTGATTCAGACTCTGATCTTGAACCCCGTTTTAGTCATTTATCCATACAGTCATGCCCGGGGACAAGGCACCCCAGTAGTTTCTTCCCAACTGCCAAGTGGAATTCAGCAGAACCAACAGGACCCTCAGGAGCGAGGGAAATCTGTCTTTTATAACACACACACACACACACATTCACCGAGACCTTCAAAGTTATTGTGGTTCCCTTGGAGTGAGGAGCCCAGAGGCCATGCTCTGGGATGCTTGACGTGAAGCTGAAAGTGCTGAGCAAAGGGACCCAAGCTTCCACAAGCCCTCCCTCTCCGTGGCTGTAGGAAAGCAGCCGGTGAGGAAACCTGGCACCAAACGGTGGCCTGGCCCCCTGAGATTGCTTTGCAAATGTAGGAAAGTCATTATGGCTCATTGTAATTTTGTTACTGATCAAGTAACCTACCGGCTTTCAAAAGCTGAATAGCATTTTGATTATTTTTCCTGCCAGAAAGAACTACAAAATGGTGTGACAATAGCATGTAATATATGTTTCTGAATAGAACTATGAACACACATATGAATTGCTGAAATACTTTTCAAAGTTAAAAGTTTTAATGTTCTAAATGAGACTGAAAATTCAGTAATCACTGGCTGGCCGCATTTAGCTTATACATGCTTCTATTTTCACTATTAATACTTTGAAATGTGCCTTGGTAGATGGTGCAATGTATTTTAAAAATTTTGTGCTTACAGCCACCACATCGGTTTTTTTCTTTTTCTTCTTTTTTCCTTCCAAACCTTTCCTTTCCTACCTTTTAGGGTACAGAATGGATATAATGATGTAAAACTTGAAGGCTTTCTTTCACAGGTACATTTGAAGCTGTAGGTCCTATCTGAAAGACTTCTGAACCAGATCCATGCCCAGCAAACCTTCCAATCTCAGCTTCATCTCTCCTGCAATTGAATAATAAGATAAAAATAAATATGTGCACACTCTAATGAGCTAGGTGTGTCCGTTTGGTTAAATTCCACTATGTATAATTTTTTCCCTTTGATAGAAGCCTTTAGAGTTTTAGTACAAAATGACAGCCATTCCCCCATAACCCTTCAGTCGCACACGTACTTTGCTCCCTCCAGGTCACTTGTAATTGGCCTCTTTTCCTTTGTGTTTGGTAACCTTCCAGTTTTCTGCGGGCCTGTTCACAACTGAATTGACACTAAAGAAAGAGGGGATAAAGGCAGACCTGAAGTCTGTGCAGAGGATAGGTAGGGACTTGCGTTCCTGAATACAAGTGGGTCAAAAAATACATTCTCAGAAGCTGCTGAGAGACCTGGTCCAGGGTATTGTACTACTCCCAAGGAGTTGCACTTTTTGAAATATGTCAGAAACTCCACTACTGTGAAGAGAATCTGGAAATGCTCTGTAAACCAGCTGTGATAAACCACTGCTTAGTAGATACTTCAGACATATATGGGCAAAGATCTGCAGGCAGGAGCCCTGTCGTTTCTAAGACCTCTTCTGTGAGAGCTGCTGGCAACACCCCCAGCCAACACAGTACGATACCGGCCGTTCTGCCAAAGGGTCCGCGTGACGGCTTGGAAACGGCTTAAAAGCTGCACATCTTCTGAGATGAACCTCCCCCTCTGCACTCCCCCCACCTCCCAGACACACACTGTGCCATTTTTTTTACATGCAAGGGGAGGATATGGGCCTTAGGGATCTATTCATGAATAACTTATACAATGTTTACATGAGGATTTTTAGGTAGTTTGCTCAGAAGCATTTTGAAATGGCTGCATGAAATTGGTATTCATCGTAATGAGCTTTTCTGAGCAAAACAGAACACTGCAACATGTAGGGGTCTGCGGTCTGAACGAGAAGCTGAGAAGCAACAATCAGGCACAAGTGGGGACACAACCAGGCAGGCAAAAGAAAAGCATTAGGAGGGATTTGAAGTAGCACAGGAAGCTTGCACAAAGTGGAATATACCGTTATTCACCGTTAATTGTCCAAATGCCTTGGGTGTTGCTGGTTATTTCCTCTGAATTCAGCGTGAGGTGATTAAAAAGTCAATCAGCAAAGACTGAAAAAAGTGTAGACCCAAATGCAACAAAAATAATAAAGCAGGAAACGTACTTAGTCACACATGGCTGAACGTCATCTTTCCTTTTTGTCAGTCAACTTTCTGGTACATTGATGGTGTCCCCATCATTATTTTTTTTTACCTATGCTCTTCCCCATGCTCCCCAGAAGGCATCAAATTCAAAAGGGCAACATCAGCTATCCATAAAATCTCTTTTCCTTGTCCTTACTTTTTCCGGACTACAATATTTTTTCTCTCTTGCTTTTTTTTTTTTCTATTTCACTTTCCACAATTTTCATTCCATCCACCACAAGAAGTGGGGTGAGAAGAGAGGGCACAGCTGTGGGTGAGATTTTGGTAGCTGGAACGCATACCATTACAATTGCTGTGTCAGCAGTTTTTGCCGTATGAGGCAGTAAGGTACTCTGTGAGCATGAGGTCCACCTGTGACCAGCTGGAGTAGAGACCACTTCAGAGGTCAAAAAGAAGGTGAGCTGCAAGAGACTGGTGTTCACAGAACCCTTTTGCAAATAGAAATCAGAAAGGCTGCAGAAAGCAACATTTTCTTTTCCTGTCTTCTTTTAGGCAGCCCCACTATGGTATCATGAAATGGACCTAAACAAATCTCCCCCCCAAATTCCCCCTCCCAAAAGCAGCCATAACGAGACAAGTCACTTCTCATCCTGTTGCTCTGGTTTGGTTTGGGGTTTTTTTTAATCCTCAGGGGAAAGAGGTCAAAAAGCAGTGCTACTCCTCAAGTTGCAGCCCTGGCTGCTCTAAGGCAGACATGATTTACAGTGCCGTATGACAGACCTCCATTGCAACCCACATGGGCTAGTGATTTGCATTCATATAGCTAAACCATTGCTGTAAAGGAAAAAAAGAGCCCACCATAGACAAACTTCACCAAACTTTCTGTAACTGTAATGACAGCTTAGAGAACTGCTATACACTCCAGAAATCTTGGGTAATCATGTACGTTTTGGTAGACACACTCGCCACACGCTTAAATTTCTGACATGTCAGTGAACACAATGTTCTCAAACATCATCCTGCATTTTGGTTCAAAAATGATCATTTGTAGCCTGTGTTCTATACGTTACAGCATTGATCAAAAAGAAAAAAATGAAAGAAAAAAAGAAAAAAAGAAAGAAAAAAGAAAGAAAAGAAGAAAGAGTAGTGGGATAAAAAGCATGAATAATCTAAATATACTGTGTATCCATATATTTGTGGGGAGCAGGCAAGATAAACCCTGTTAAAAGAGCTCAGAAAATTCCAGAAGTTGAAATGCTCAGTGGCTGTGTTAGTAAATTTAAAAAAAAAAAAAAAGTTTTTGTTGAAAATAAGATGCCTTGCTGATTCCATGTTCAGTTGGCTTTGAGTGTTGAGCCAAACTGAGGTCCAAGCAGAAAGGCTATAAATTCATACAAGAATTAAAAACAGCTCTTTGGACTCTGCAGAGAATTGAAACAAGACCAAGACATGTGTCTGCTATGAATACCTGTGCCCCGTTGGAAGCAATCTTAACATTTACTATTTGGCCAGAAACTGAAAAGACTAGTCAACTATTTACTCGGAGGCTGGAATGCTACTAACTATAAATATCTCCAGACTTTTGTTTGCCAACAAGCCTCTGAAATGGTGCCGTTCGCTGCAGCTCAAAACTCCGGTGTCGCACACATGTATATATTGCAGGGCTGCTAGAGAAATGGAGAAGCTGTCTGAAAGAAAATCACGGGGGGAACTCCTCACATTTATGTTTGAAAACACAAAGCATACTAACACTTTTCATTTATTTACTTACATGATGAACAGCAACAAAAGTAGGAAAGCCTGTATAAAGAACATTTATAGGTTTGCTACCTAGTTTTGCTTTGTTTTTTTTCAAAAACACATTTAAACCTATAGCAAAAGTGCACAGGCTTCTGTACATTAAAAAATATTTGTTAACAAATGGTATGGTATTCTACTTTGACACTGTTGCAAATACATTACCAACATTTATCCCTAAAACAGTAGCTCCAGGAGTTAGCTTTTATAATGTTCTGGGAAATGTCCTGAAGACATAGCACTTTGTGTCATTTTTCAGTTTTGTGATACAGGAAAAGAAGCAGCCTGTTAGTGACTAAACATAATATTCCTCAGCATCTCCTGTTATTACAACAGCAGAAAAGTTGAGAAAAAAATTCTGAAGTGAATTGCAGTGTTTCATAAATGGGAACAAACTGCTCTCACCACAGCAAAACTTTTGTCAAGTTTAGGTGTTTATTAGTACGTGTGAGCACAGTATTATAGTATTATACTATAGTAATTGCACAGAGTAAAAAAAAAAAAAAGCTGTAGAAACCAGATTCTTTTCCCTTGCTTTGGTGCAGATTTCTCAAAGGGAAGGGAAGGTGAGGCAAGGCAAGGCAAGGCTTTCTTGAAGTACACTTCTTTATCTGAGCAGTGCCAATTTTGAATTAACACTGAAGCAATCTGTAACCTGAAGAGTGACTGTAAAGAGACTAGTAAAGTAGGCTGTACTTTCATAAGGATTCTGACTACCATGCAGATACAATTTTGCCTAAACTTAAACAGTCGAAAATCTCAGTAAGCTGCAAGGCTGACAGATTTTTAAAAAGTGGCCAATATCTATTCAGTGAGTAAAAAAGAAACAAACCCATGACAACAACAATAACAGTGAGAAGAAGAATCCAGGTCACATATTCAGTATCCAATATCTGATTCAAAACTCATATTTTGCTTCTTTTTCTTTTTTTTTACTGAAGGTGTGTATGATTAAGGGATTCTTGCTTCTTTTCTGACAAAGTTCCATCACAAACAAAATAAAGGGGATGGCTCCTGTGAAAGTTGTAACGACTAAGACATCAGTGAAATTCAGAGCTTCCCGTTTGCTTTGTAACGTCACAGTTCAGGAGGGAAGAGAAGTGCCAAATCTGATGTCAGCAGCCACCCGTATGGCAAAGGAGAACTAGAATCCCCCCAATCCCTTTAAATAGCTTCCCAAATGCTATTTTTAACATCAAGGTGAAGGGTGCACTCTGAGAGAAGCATTCACTTCTTCATCAGACACAAGGCTGCTAACAAAGCTGTCACCTCCACCCCTCCCACAACCACCAGTGTCACCATTTGCAGCTCCAGTGCCAGCACCTTCAGCGCCTCAGTCATCTCGAATGCTGCCCCCTCCATCAGCAGCACCGATGAATTTCTCACTGTTACTGCTCCCGATACAAGTCTCGCCAGCAGCCCTTTTAAACACCTTTGAGCCTCTCCTTCTCTCTCTCTCACATTGAAACGTTTCAGCTGACAGTCTATTTTTTAAACACTCAAGTGCTGGCTTTTAAAGCATTTGATGTCTTGAGCATTTCAGCCCCTTCCTTCACACCTTCTGCTTATAGGGCCAAGCGATACGTGAGGAATTTCTTTTGGTTTCCAGAAAAAATATTCTTTGTTTTCTTTTCACAAGAATTCACCTCATGCCCATGTTTAGCTGAAGCACAATGAAAGAAAAATAAACTTTGTACAGTATTATCAGAAAATATCAACACAGCGCATGCACTGAATTGCTGAAAGACAAAGGATTTATCAGTATTAAAAATGTCTTTAATTTGTGAAAACTGGATATTTGCCAGAATGGTTTGCTTGTTAATTTAACCATTGAACACAGACCTTAAGTTGCTGTTTGTGAGACTTCTACAAACATCAGAGGTGTTTTTTTCTTTTACTTATCTGCTTGTATTTTTAAGTCAGTGAGTCATTAGAAAAATTAATTGTTATTTTTCAGCTCAAAAATACATACATTGCCCTTCTTGCTGAATATTAAGTCTGCTGGATAGATTTTCCTCAGGATCTGTGAAACTGTAGAATAACAGAGTGAACCAATGAGGCTAAAATTAAATGGGGAGAACTAAATATAAAATGGGAAGAACTGAATATATATTCCATTTCAGGAGCTGTTTACACAAGTGGACATTTCCTTCCTGTTTGTAAAAGCTGATCACAAACATGAGTACCTCAATCCATGCACATCTTCAGAATGAATTATGCATTTCCCTAATGGGCATAAGAACTAGGAAAACAAGGTGCCATCATTAATTTGGAACACAATAAGTTCAGGGAAACTCATCTGTCCTAGTAAACTGAAAATCCTTGCAAACCCTGTATTAAATGTCAAAATCTACAAGATAGCTCACCTTCGACTGCAGGAAAAGGTGGATGTGTGTCTTGATTTTGTTCTCTGTGATCAGCAGATTTTACTTTGGTGCAAATAACACCTTTTTTTAGCAATTGAAATATTTTTATTTGTTCAGCGCTTTGCTGGAGTCCATGCTACTTTGTAAGAAAATATGCTCTTTTAGAACTTCTCCCTAGAGCTTAATGCTGCTACCTAGATCCCTGTGTAATCACTGGGAAGCACCAGAGCTCCTGTTTCAGGCTGTCTCTAGATTCAGGAATCCACGTTTGTGATCTTTAGTCAGATCACACTCAGAAGAATTTGGAGATGTGTTTTAAGTCTGTGGAGGAGATTTTTGATTAGTCTTCAAGGAAAAGACAAACCAAAAGTCCTCAGAGTACTGCTGGTGTAAGATACCTTCACAAGAGCTGATTGTCACAGATTTGACACTCATCTGTTTTTAAAATCAGGGAATTTTAAGCTATTCCAATCTGGGCCACCAGAATAATTAATAGCTTCCAAATGTCTTTGACACTGAATTGAATAAGTCATTCAGCCTGGTAATATATGAAATAGGCCAAGAATTTGACCCTACCCATTTAGGTAGAAAGGAACCCCAAGGGAAGGAAGAGGCAAAATATCATCCGTCTTCCTCATACCTTCGTTGGACTCAGCTGTTCCCACCAACACAGAAAACACAAGTTCTTATTTCTGCAAAAGCAAATTACGCTCAAGTCCAATAACACCACGCATACAACTGTATATGCCTCTTAGAAATATAGGGGCGTTTTAACTATGCCTTGAACTCTTTTATTTATTTATTCGTTTAATACAACACACAGTCATCTGAGTTCTTAGGACTTGGCTACACTATCCATTTGGAGTGTTTTGATTAAAAATGATGACTTTAATGCCATATCAACATGTGATGGTAAAAATTTTACAATGAGAAAATACCGAGTTCAAAATCTGAGGTCCCGCATCTCTTTGGCTAGTAGACATGCAACACAGGAAGAAAGATAAGATGACTGCAAGAGCATAGGAAAAACAAACCAAGAAGGAGAGCAGGTGTTGATGAATTAAAGAAAATGGTAAACTCCTGAAACAAATTAGTTTGACAGTTCAGCAGAACACTGGAAATACTAACCTAATCCCATGTACAATTTTATGATCCACAGCTAATGCCATCACTTTATAGAAGTAAATGCAAAACTTGCTTAGAACCTGGCATTCTGAGTTATTCACAGACATCGCTGATTGTCAGCAAATACAGCCTCAGAACAGCACTATCACTCACAAAATGGTGCTCACCATCTGCAGAGCTTCAAGTTGACCTTTTGTTCCTATAAAGGATAATGTGCCAGACAGCACTGTGGGATGTGAGACTGTTCTGTCTAACTGCTATAACATGACTGTCTCATGAGTTCTTAAAATGAACTACATTTTCCAGTTGAATGGAGTGGACCAACCACTTCTGAAACTTTGGTTGTGTGCTCAAGGTATACACGTGTACATAGCCTCGTGCTACACACCCTCTACACTAATGTCTCCTTAGAATCTGGTGCTTAAATATTGCTTTCACCCTCTTTCATTTAGTCTGATGTTCTTCAAACCTCACACTCAGAAAGACGTCATGTAGGTTTCATATGAAGGTGATCTGCTCATGTGAAGAACGAGTATCCCTATTCTTTATGGGGTAGGAGCATGGTAAAGCAGTCTTGTATTTTCTGTTACCCTCCCAGCAGAAGAAACAATGACCATAGGGCAAGCTCAGACCTTTCTGAGTGTATCTTAACATCCAGTCATGACAGTTAACCTCAATTCTGACCCAAATTGTTATTTTTACCCAAGTCCCACTTTCCACTCTTCCATATTTGACCTGGCATTTGCAATGAGGACGAAGAAATCCAGTTTACATTTAAGTCACTGAGATAGTGCCTCTTCAACAAGGCTGATGCTGCAGTAGGAGGCAAGACACAATACCCCAAAAGTAGGTTACTGATGCCAATGGACCATTCTGTGTGTCTTTTCTACTGCAATCACAGTCAGACCAATCTCTCTAGTTTTGCCTAAAGGCATCTTCATGTTACCGGAGAGTACCTTCTACACTTTCTCCAGGAGACTAATTTCTTTCTTGTTCATTGCCTCTTCACTGCACACACAGATTTTTAACAGCCTGTCCTAGATGGTCTTCTAATTTGGCCCAGTTCTGTACTACAGCCTGCTGGCCCCTGAACCTCTGCTTCACTGTCATTCTCATAATCCCTCAATGACCACTTTATGGCTTGTCGACTCTTGTGCTCACCCAAATCTTTGCATCCCCCAACGTGTCTAAGGACGCAGGCTTACAAAGACAGCGTCTATTCCAAGTGTGATTCCTGCATATTAGCAACACTCCTTGCAAGCTAAGTTCCACCCAAACAAATCGCTTTGGAGGATCAGGGCGTTAAGTTTTAACTGAATATCTACCAAATACAACTAACACTCTCCTTCATTTCTCTAAGGGAGCTGATTCACCTTCATAACTCTTTCTGCTGTGGGCATTCATTTACCATTCTGACATAATCTAGTGCCTCACTGCATGATGCTGATGATGTTTTTGTCAACATGAAGAATGCAGTACAATTGTTGCGGAAATTGTCTAAGAAACTGAGACCTTAATATGTACCATCTGTTTTACAAAAAAGCTCAATGTGGTAATGCATTTGCAATACCAGAAGCAATATCTCTAAGACATGAAATGAACATATGCTGTCTAAGAGCCTTCAGGCTGACATTGAAAAAGAGAAAAGATAGTACTTCAAGGCAAATATTGTCCCAATAGAAAGACTGCCAGAACCAATATGGCTCAGTCTATTGACAAGTCTCTGGTGAACAACATCATATAAAGACATGTACATTGTTATGGGATGTGCGGCTCTATGCCCCATTTTTTCAGCTTGGGAAAAAAAGTAGAGAACACCTTCACTGTCACACTGGCTATTCTCCTGTTTCAGATCAACAGATGTTGTCAGATGAAGACATCCTATCCATTATTTTTTGATTAACTGTTTTATTAAAACAAGTCAATGAAATTCATACTAGCTTCCTGTACTAGGTTAAGTAAGCAGCCTGCTTGGAAGGAAAGAACTGAAAGAAGCCTCTGCTTTCTAGTGTATTTTTTTTCATTCCTAAATTAATACATTTTATGCATGAAGATATCTGTGATTCTGAAGCTAAAATGGTATTGAAACTACAATGGCTAGTAATGAATTTTATACATACCAGAAGATACAGTAATTTTATTTTAAAGTCTGTTATCCTTAAAGGAAAGGATCTAAGTTATTGTCCTGTCAGCCACAGTTTATACCAACATAATCTAAAATCTATATTCATTTCCTAGAAGACATAAACAAAAAATGCTATGTTACAGAAATTGATATCTTTGGGTGATGTTTTACTTCTCTTCCATTATAAAAAAAAAAAAAAAGACAAGTAGCTTCCTTTAATTTTGGCAAATCAGACACATTCTCTGAATATCACTCTTCCTGAAACATTTTGGTTTGCTAGATTCTGGGGGGCGGGGGAATAGAGAAGGCATTTATTAAAAAACATTTTATACACTAAACATTTGGGTTTGTAATTTTTAACTAAGGGAAGGGAGGAACTATGGGATCTATTATACTCTATATATGAATTTGCTGCTATCCTTAATAACATCAATAGCTTTCACGATGTAAAAGAATCTAGCCAGTTCTTTTTGAAGTTAATGGCAGGGTTCTTTCAGCAGTGATTACTTAAAAAATATTGTTTCAGGAACATTCCTGGTTTTTCTGCTTAGAATATTGAGGGATATTCAAAGATATTACCTGGTATGTGTATTAAGCAGACTTGATTAAATTTTGAGGGTTTAGGTATTACCTCTAATGTCATTAAAGCTATATCATCTTAAAAGTGAAGTAACACACTGATAATATGGGCCCACGTTTGTAGACCTAGAACATACATGATGGAACTTGGTGGCTTCACACCTAAAGATGGCTGCAACTTTATTAAATTCTTACAGGCAAACAAGGATTTGGGAAATCCACAGCATTTCTCCTGTGGATTTTATTAGTTCCACAGGAGGGAGTCTTTCTTCTACAGATTATAGATGCTACAAGCACGCTAAAGGAGCTTGTAAACAGTGCTTGAGGAAGCTACCCTTCTTTAGATCTTAGAAACTCTGCAGGAGGTAGCTCTTCCACTACAGATCTTAGAAGCACAGGCTATTTTAAGTACAGTATAATTCTAATTAACTAAACCATCAATTATGTCAAACAAGGGCACAATCACTGACCTTTCACTAAAGGCAAAGCCATCAAAGCAGGATTTTTTAAACTCTGTAAGGAAGGAGAACCAAAGCAAGACCTCACATCACCACCTCTGGAGACTGTGGTGGATACAGACATCACAAGAATGGAGGAACGTGGTAGCTACCTAACTGTTTCTCTCTCATGTGGTCAATAGTGTGCTCCGTAAAGGAAGGCTTCCTTGCAAACCTGCCTGATGTTTATAAGTTCTGTGCATTCGCAAGATGAAAAATTTCAAGACCAACGTAGACACTTCTTCTTATAAAGCTTTTTCTATAATCAGAAAAATAAGCCAGTTTCAGTTACAAACCCTTTTTGAATATGCAAGTTTTAACTAAGAGCTGCTGTGAGAACCAGGAGAAAGCAAAACAAAACAATAGAAAACATTGTTTAAAAAAGAAATATCAGGAAAAGGCTTTGTTACTACACCTAGTCACAGCAGGAATTAATAATATAATTATTACTAGTATACTGTATCTATAAAAAACTGCAGATAGGCAAATGTATGTTGAGCACTAAAGACTGACAACTAGCTGAGTTAAACACTGTTGTGGGCTTTTGGAGACTATTCCAAGATCCATAAAGCTTAGTGTGCTTTAAAATACTGAAACAACGATACAAGTTTCTATATTTAGTCATTTCAGCCTTTTCAAATATAATTTTCAAAGTCCTGTTAACATTGTTTAAATGAACAGACAACTGTTTTGAGGCAGCATTTTAACTTAAATAACTTTCCTATTGCAAATATTTCAAAATCAATGTGAAACAAATTTTGAACACCATCAGCAAAGCAGCTGAATGGATTATGTAAAAAAGCACATGATGAACAAATTTCCAGTAAGTCCTGCTATGAAAGCCTACAGTATGAAAAACAAGAAGATGATTATATAATGCCTCCATCTATTCTCTCCAAGTGCTGTCCAAAACCCCCTACAAATATAAAGCCTTTTAGAAACAGAACTTGGAGATCAAATGTTCCTTCTCTCTAAAATCTGAATTGCTGTCTGGATGTGTTTATTTCTCTCCATTACATATCAAGGAAGCATAACCATTTAACAGGACTAGTGTTAAGGGGATTAGCCCAGGCATCTGTAAACCACAAGGGCTTAACAATTTGTCCGTTAAAAATTGACCTTCTTATGTAAACAATAAAATGAACCTAGATCTGAAGATCCACTCTGCTTCTCCTAGGCAACTCAGACTTGATCTGGAAAACACCCCAACCCCCTCCTACATACTGTAACCAAAACGGGGAAACTGGATGTAAAATCTGTTACGTCTCAAGTAAAATACATGGAAACCGTTTCAGTGAGAAAGACAGGGTAGAATTTGATCATCTGCTGAACAGAATTGACGGGGGAATGAAAAGAGGCATGGAGAAAAATGGAAGAAATAAATAAAAAAATGGGCATATTAAGTCCTCACTATCCAAAACTCAGAGTTGGAATTCATCTCAGCTAACACTAACTGTTAGTTGTTAGCAAGTTAGTTGCTTAAGCTAATCATCTAGGCTCCCTCTAATCAATGGAGAGAAATAGACACCTCCAGAGAACAATCAATCCCATCTATAATATATCTCAGGACGGAATAAATTAGCTCTGGAAGAGCCTAACTCTCCTCATTGACTGTCGTGGAAACCCAGATGATTTGCTTAATCTGGACGCCTGTCTTTTAAACTGCTAAAGTTAGATAAAATGAACGATTGTTTGCACTATGAGGAAGAGGCACAGGGCTTAAGCAAACTCCGCTGATCTTTCCCTTTGTCCTCCTCCCCCTCATTCCCATAAATATCTGCTTTGCTGACTGCCTTATCTATATTGTTAAAAAGAGTGGAGAATATCTTCAATTTCTCTGACAATTTGATATCGTCTTATCCTCTGGTTTGCAAAAAGCTCATATTGCACAACATACTGCAATTGCTGCTTTGAAATGCTTCATTTGAGTCTTGAACTGCAAGTGTTATTATCGCAAATAACTGCTGTATGCCTTCCATTTTCAGTAGCACTGGGACTGCATGAGTGCCAGTCTGTTCAGACTGAGGGAAAAGTAGGTTTTCTTTGGGAATTTAGACCAAGAGCTAAAAAAAAGCCAAAAAGTATAAATTCTGAAAAAAAAATTTAAAGAAAGGCTAGCATGAGGAAATGATAACGACAGGACAGAAAAATGCCTGTCTGTCTAGGGCACCTCTTTAGGCAAGGCAAACTAATAAGCAATTTATGGTAAATATTAATTTGTAGCAGAGGCTCATAGATAGGACTCTTTCCAGGAGACAAAGAAAGATCAAATATGCAGGTATATTACCTATGAACCTGCAAATGCTGAGTAACAGCATCCCTAGAAGTAGGTCAGATGGTCATTTGGTCTGAAAGGTGTGGCTACACAGGCTATAATGTGTGAAATACATGTCTGACAGACACAGTGTAATAGCACAATACTGGGAGAGATCAGTTAGCATGGTTTAAAGGAAAAGCCCCTCCAAAAAGTATTCTAGATATGGGAAGCTAATGCTTTCTCCAGCACAAGGTTGCATAAAGAAGAGTAGAAATGAATAAAAGCATTGCAGGGATAGGACCATGTATATAGTCTGTAGTTTGAATTTACTAGAAATGTTAACATAATTTAACACATTTCTTTAGGCATGGCTTTGGTGGAGAGGATGAGGATTAAGAATCTGCTCGCCCTCCCAGTACTATTGCATGATCCAGCATGTGGGGGAAGACGAATGACAAAACTGAAGACCACACAAGCCTCATCAGATTTGCAGTTGCACTTTGCTCTGGTCTCTATTTTGTATACTAACATAATTCAGTCTTTCCTATATATTTCGAAGAATTCTTTAAAGCTGGGGAATACCAAGATATCTTTGTTAAGTATCACTTTTTTTTTTTTTTAACCTTTCCATTTTTCTATTTTATAGGACTGGCTTCCTTTTTCTTGGAAGCCCTTAGTTAAAAGTTGATTCATATTCTTCCATTTTTCTTCACTACCTCTGTCACCACTGTTGTTGCAACTATAGAAAAGAAAAAAAAAAAAAAAAGCTTTGTATGGGTTTTAAATTAAAAAGCAGGGATTGTCCAGGAAAACATGGACAACAACTGACATTTTCTTCTAACATGAAACCTGCATTTTGAAGATAATTTTCTTCAGATTTTCCTCTGATGAACTGAACTCTTGTTCCTCAACATCTGAATTTTATTATTTGTGATAATGAGCACTGTTGAGCATGTGGGAAGATTTAGATCAAGTGAGACAGCAAGCCAAACCTGAACCTTGACCTTCTCTTCCAGCCTCCTTCATGATGTGCTACCTAGTAGTTTTTATAAAACAGCTCATTTTTAAAATGATATTTTTTTTTTGCTTTCCCCATTCAAGAATGACTAAAGAAAAACGAATTTATGTTGTTTCTGGTTTACGGCAAGGTACTTTACACATTTCTATTTATTGTATCTGGCCAGAATACAGTTACAGTGGCTGTTGTTCATTCCATCACTGAGTGTATGTGACTTGTACAATGAACTGTAGTGGGTCAAATAGTGGTGACTAATAAGACTAATAAGACTTATTCTATGTTGGAGCTAACAAATCCTTTATCAGTACTTCAACCATTCTGCTTACGTGGCCTCATTGTTAAGATTATGCCTTTCATCTATGGGAACTAATCCCTTTCATATACAATTTTAGCAAGAAGCTTATAAAATGTGTATTAAAGCAGTATTGACTTGTCCAACAATAAAAAGTACAATTAGGCTTCCAACACAGAGCATTACTAATTTGCATAAAAACCTCTCTAACCCATTCCTTTTACTGCAGAATATAACCAAGAGGTTACATTCTGTACCACGCACCAGTAATTTACTGTAAAATCAGTAGATAGCTGTACCTGTGTAATAGTGTTCACTTTCTTTGTGCAAATCTTTTAAAAGTGAATTTACATGCCGAATGTATCAATAGGAAATAATATTAAAGATCATTACACTGAATGACCAAGTACAATGGGTTCCTTTGATAATATCCCATAATGCAATAACTCAAGACTTACTTATTGAGAGTACCTATCCTGATAGAGTCACGGGTAGGGTCACACTGTAGACTCAGTTTTATCATACTTTGCAGTTGCAATAGCTCATTTTCATAATGTACTATTTAAGCAAGAAGCTTATAAGAACTGTAGAAGAGTAATAATGACCAGTCTATGCATAAAAATGTATAAATAGTTAGGCTTCCAACACTAAGCATTTCCATCTAAGAAGATTACTTAATATCCCTTTTGCAAAATTTCTCATTTCCATAACCAAATAGGTGCTATTGTCTATTCGCTCCCCAAGTACTACACCTCTTTGTAGCACTACAGGAATTTCTTTTCTGTGTGTATTCTGGAATATATTAAATTAGATTTGTAAAGTACATGCCAACTAGTAAATAATAGTAAGACATGATTCATATGGGGTTTAGACTCCCTAGAATTAGCTGAAAGGAAATCAGAAGAACAGACTACTTGCCATTAACTGCTTCTGCCTACAGAGAGCAGAGAAATTCCTCATGACTAGAGATGATTAGCCTTCTCTTCACTTGCTTAATAAAGAACAGTATTTCCTTACCAAGGTAACACAAGATGACATTGCCTCAGGTCACTGCAGGGCATGTCATACCATGTAACACAACATAACCTGATGTAACCTGATCCAACAGGCCATGTGCCTGTTGCCTATTTGTAGAAAATACTACTTTTTTCAGAAGAAAGGACATGTCACCATAGATAACGAAACATTAGCTCCACCTTTTAGTCCAAAGGCTTCTGTGTTCACAATTAACTTGGAGTTTAAGTCCAAATCACAAGAAATAGGAACAATTTCCTTTTCAGTTATTCAGTGTTGCCTATACTGACAAAGAAATTTCTATAGCTACCTTTTAGAGAATCTATCTTTAATCAGCACAGGTTTAGATTACAGAGAGTCTAAATATGCCCTGTGAAATGACCCTACCCAAAAAAAGCCAAAGAAAGAACTGAACTCATCAAGACATTAAAACCACTAATCACTCCATTTTTACAGATCTCAGGAACATGTCAGTCTGTCCATTTCAAGATCAGCACAATTCCCCACTATGCTCTCTATTTTGCTGATACATTTGACTATTGAATGATGGCATATTTTAAAAGAATAACAATGAATTGCATTATAAATGTTACATATACTTATTTATTCCATTATTAAGCCAAGGAAACGCTAATCTGTAACAAAAACTTAAAACTGGTGTGTTACTGATCAAAGGATTACACAGCCAATGAACTTTTAAAAATGTCTAATCTGAGCTGTCAGCATAAAGTGATTTTATTTAAAAAAACCCCATACATCTAAATACCTTAAGGCACTACTTTCGAAACTTTAATCCTCTTGAACTCTTTGCTGAAATAAACACCAAGAGCTAAGGAAACATATTTTTAGAAATCAATTCTAAGAGAAAAATAAACTAACATTACTCCAAATTAACAAGTAAGAAGCCTAATTAAATTTTAACAGTGTTTGAAAGGTTTGCTGTGCTAATTAGATAAAGTAGTATAAATTTCTCTCACATTCACTTGTGATGAAGCACCAGACACAACAGAGAGAAATTCACCCCAAATTTGCCCGATCTTTCAACCCTTAGGTAAAGTAGGTATTCCACAACTAATTGATTTTTACTAAGTCCCTCAAAACCAAGAAGTCTATTCATGAAAGAAAGAAAGAAATGGAAAGAAAGAAAGAAAGAAAAAGAAAGAAAGAAAAAAGAAAGAAAGAAAGAAAAAAGAAAGAAAGAGAGAAAGAAAGAAAGAAAGAAAGAAGTTACCTTTTTCTGAAGGTATTAGTTTGCCAGCATATTTAATAAACAACAAATAACCATATAACATTCTTGTTATAGTTTTAGTCTTTCAAAGCTTCATCCCCTTCTCTTACAGTCATTTTAGGGGAAGATGTCCTTCTTTCTTCCTTTTTATTGTAGAGCCCTTATTTGGGAAATGTAGGAAGGGTAATGATTCATTAAATAATGATTCTTACTATCACAAACATTCATGCAGGATCTGCAAGTTCAAGACCTATGCTGCTTGTTCTTTTATACCATATCTTAAAAATCCATATTTCTTACAGTGTTCTGTTTCAGAATTCTCTTTTTTGTATGTAAATTATGTATATTTATATAAGGATTGCCAATTAAGTAAATACAACTACAAACTAACATTTTACAGAAATGGAGATTCCCAGGAGCAGGAAACTGTTATTGGGTATCCAAAATCCATTATTTTCATCTGGAGTTTATTGCCTTGGCAAGCAGGAGTACGATAAGGAGAGGTACAAAATTAGAGGGCTGTTTTTAAAATATGGCTCTTTTTCAGCCTCACAGTACACTCAAAAATCAGTGTTTAACAAATATGAGAACAATTGGAAAAGCTAGATCTGAACGCTTTTTATATTTGAAGCAAATTCCACTCACTATACCTGAACACCTAATTTGATAAAGCTGCAATTTGGGTCTGAACTTTGCATCCTAGGCATGTTTAGTTTAGAAACATTAAATTAGTTTTAATCCTCAGCAGTGAAAACCTGCCACCATTCTATGCTGGTAGTAATATACAAAGGCATGAGCAATACAATCACCTCAGAGGAAATGCTGCTTTACTATTTCCCCTCTGTTTGACCCTTGCTAGCATGCATGAATCAAATCAAGAGCTTGAAGATTTTGCAGACCTGGATTAACATATTTGCAAGGCTCAGTTGGATTTTCACAAAGAAAGCAGATATGGAAGGAAAAACTCTTTGTTGTTTATGGAAAGTCTGATAAACATGTGGTCAACACCTGGATTTTAAAGGGATTCTATTCCTTGCTCAATAAAAGTACAATAGCCACCTTCTGAGGCATTCAAACAATAAAACAAGATGATAGCAACAAAAAGAGCTGCCACATGTCGTTTTCTTCACCTCTTTGATTTTGTTTAATAACAATGAATCAACTTCTAAAAACAAAAAAGTAAAGCAACAGGTTAAAAAGAAAAATCCCTATAAAATGTGCATTAAAACATGGGAACATATGTACCATGAGACATATGTTTTCCTAATAAACATTTAATACTGTGAAAAATCATAATGGTGAATGCATTTCCATATGACAGTGTTTTGCATCTTGGAAACGCCTGATAAAACTGCTTCATGTGAATGATACAAAATTAATGCTTAGTAGAGTTTCTGTACATCCCACTGACCTCTGCAGGGTTAATGAGAGAAAATTCTGTCCTTTAAGCATAAAATATTGCTGTTTAGTACAGGCAAATATATGCACAAGAAATTGCACTAAATTAGGATTGAATTCTTGCTAGCTTTTCTGCCAGTATACATTAGGAGAAAGGCAAAAGGCATCGCCATACTAACATAGCTCTCAGTAATCAGGAGATGCATTGGCATAACAGCCCTTTTGCAATCACTGGACTGTTGTCCCTATTCAGCTTGTAGAGTGAATTGGAATTACTCTCTATGTTTTGCTCTAAAGTACATGGTAAATATAACACTGCCACAAAAACGTGTGGGCCCAGGTGAGAAGATGACGTGGCGGATCAGAGTTGTAGGTCGCCTTTTCATATACCAGCCATCGTGTCTCAAGACTGGTCAGACCAACTGCTTTGGGGAGTGGAATACTCTCCCGAAGGAAGCAAAGGGAGACTAGCTCCATTTTAGGTATCTAACTTTCAACATTCTGATGACAGGGGAGACAAACCCCATTCCAAAAGTCGGGACTGTGGGGCTTTCTTTTCACTTACGCCAATGAATGCAAGGCATTCACCAGTCTCGGCTCCCAACCAGCCAATCTAGGAACTTGCAGGAGTACACTGTATCTTTCCTACAGAAATTTTCCTATGAGAAATGAGAAAAGGATGGTGAAAGGCTTGCTTCCAGCCTGTATTGAGGTTTAACTCTTTCCTAAATAGATAGGTCTGGCAAGATTTCCTGGAATTGCAATGCTATGTCTACAGAGGGTGAGATGTGGTCTGAAGTTCTTGTGAATAGCAATAGTTTTAAGACTTTATATCTAAAAGGAGTGCAAGATGTAATAACTCCAGCTTCACCTAGAAAAAAACCAGCAGAATTTTAAATTTTAAGTAGCACATTGCTTCTAAAACTCATATAGTATTTGGTGCTGATCAGGAAATTAGACATACAATTAGATGTGAGATTCAGATAAGACAAATTCATTTCAGTTTCTTTTTGCCAACAGTTCCCAGAAAAAAATGTAAAGGAGTAACAATTGTGTTATAGATTAGAAGGGAAAGCTCGGTGACCTCCTATTCTGTTCTACTCCACCATATCTACAGTAACGAATATTTTCACTTAGTTAAAAACCTTGCACACAGATAAAAACCAAAACCTGAATATGAAAAAAAAGTGAATTTGTTATATTGTATGGCAACACATTTCTAGAGAGAATCTATATATTTCAGCTAGTATTGTTCCTGTGCATTAACATCCTATTCAACCATAATTGCAAACTATCTGCCTCATGTCAGAGTTTTAGTAGAGTGCATTTTGGTTTCAGGTAAAACTTCAAAACAGCTAATTAAGCAACGAAACCAGAGAAAGACGATGTCCATCTGCTGAGGCAACATTACATGAGCACTGAAGCAGCTCAGTTGCACCTCAAAGTACATTTGCATCACACTTTGAAATCTTATGGCCTGATCCTGCCACATGCCAATGTGCTCTTTTCACGCTGACTATACGGACAAAAGAACTCAGAGGTTTAGACCTTTATATGTTTCATTGTTTACCTGACGTTTATCGATCTGAAACACTGGCTAACTTGAAAAAGCTCTATTATGGGGAAACACAAAGAACCCGAATTTTCTTCTCTGCTATTAACAGATATCATTCACTTTTACCGTATATATCAAGCTGCCAAGTAACATATCTTTGTGAGCAGAATATTTGAATTAAGCAGCTTTCAACAAAGAAACTATATAGTTGCCAAAGGAACAGTGATTTTTATTTCATGTTTAAAGAGGGGTTTACAGACTGAAGCAAACTTGGAAAAAGAAGAACTTTAATAGTAAAAAGATGTAGCTGGCTGTGGGGAAAGAATAGATGTAATTATTATGGGTTTGTTTTTATAACCTGTCTGCTTAGAAGAGTCAAAAACTCATTGCTTTTGAAAACTTCACTTTGTTTCTCAGATTTTGTGGTTTGCTCCTTTTACAGACATATGTAAATTTATATAGGACATTATCTGAAGAAATAAAATATATTTAAAGAAAGAGAAATGATGGCATTGTCAACCCCATATCTTAAAATGTCATGAAACTGTTCTAAAAATTATGATTTTGTTAAAAATAACAAAAGTTTTAAGAAAGCAATTTTTATGTTTCTTTCATTCACATTCTCACCTCTGAGCCTTACAAATAACTAAGGTGGCAAAGTCAATCTTTTCACACCAACTTTACAGGCTAGAGACTAACTTTTTAGAAATGAAAGATGGCATTCTTATACACTCCTTTTTGTGTCAGGATTTGGTGCCGTAAGAGAAAAAACTGTAAGTGTTGAGGGTTACTGCAATGAAAGCTGGTTAAAAGAAAAGTAATACCGTGGCAGATTATGCCTGAGAAGCCATACTGCTTCTTGTCTGGACTGAAAATTGTTGAAGTATATATACCGTGGTAACATATATGGCTTTGCAAGTATTTCTGCCTTTTATGCTCAGTTATGGTTTGTCCTGAGCAACCTAGTCTTTTCTTTCTTATAAGGAACACAAAATGTATACTCCATTGGTTAAACTAGAAATCAAACCAAGTCATATAATGCAGACCTAAATTTGGAACAAAAAGTTCTTAAAGAGTCGACTGCAGAATATCTACTTTTCTGTACACAGGGACAGTGACCACTTCTCAAGTATGGACATGATTAAGAACTTTCCTATTCTTCCTCCTATTTCTAATCAAAGACATAATTTTTCATATTCAGCATTTCTGAAAATAATGAATGAGTCTCTAGAGGGCTAATTGTCTCTGCAAAAGACAGACCAGAAATGTTGTCTCTGTCTTCCAGAGGCACTGCTAATGTAACATTAGGTAATGATTGCAAAGGTTGGTCCCATTTTTTTATGTTTGAGAGATTTATCACATTAACGAAAGCAAAATAAACTCCTAGCCACATTAGCCATAATTTAAGAAAAAGTTTTGTTTGCTTGCTTAAATAAATCAGTCGCTAAACCATAAGGTCTAGAATTAACTATAAGCTAAAGGCCATCTTACATATGGATCCAGGACTGGAATCTCTCAGAACTCGGTCAGAATGAGCTACATTTAAAATAAGGGAGGTGAGGCAAGGAAGGAAATGTGAGATCAGTGAGTTTCCTGCTGGGAACATGCAAAGTTTCAGATAGATGGAGAGGCCAAGGAGAAGAAGTGGAGGGACACTAGATAGCTCAAATTCTTGAACAAATTCTACTCTGAAAAAGTGGCTTGATTATAACACTCAGAAACATATTAGTCCAAGAGCCCAGTCAACCTTCCCAGAGACATGCACAGCAAATTTCTTGTAGACCTCAGCTTAGAGGGGTTCTGGGAGTGTGTGTGGTCCTCTATTCAGCTGGGCAAATTAATCTCTCTGTGGTAAGGTAAAATCACTAAAGTATGTGATTTTAACACAGGACAATAAAGTGACTCCAGAGTTTTATTCTAAACTTACTGACCGAACCTCTCTTAATGTGATAAATGTTTATGGATTCTTCTAATTACAAGTCTGTTTTAAAGCTAAGACACTTAGAGAATACGGCTCTCTTTCATAAAGTTTCCGAGGTTTTCCTATAATAATCAATTACCATAATGAGTTTTTTTAAAGCTGCCATTTGTCACTTTCTTAAAATATATAAACTACACAGTATAAAGATAAATAGCTAGAGCCAGCCTGCCCTGAGGCCCTCTACCAAAGACGTCCATTAAATCAAAATCAACTGGGAAACCTGTTGGATTTTATTTCAAAGCCAATTCTGCTTGTGCTAAATAAAAATCTGCAGAAAACAAGTGTATCTTTATGGCAAGAAACACTGCTTTCTTAACAGAACCTTTAAAAAAAGGATGTTGGTCTTAATTCTTGAAACTGAAGTCAATGTGGCTTGGAAGGAGAACATGCAACTACCAATTTAAATCTGAGACCTGTGTATGACAGGACTGGGAAAATCATATGCCATGTGCTTTTGGTCCTGACTACCTCTTTGATATCTGCCACACCGTTTGAAGGTGGCCATAGTTTCAACAATGTTGACGTGGCAGGTTCTTTCACTAGGCTGACTCTGCTGTAGATGACTTTGCTAGCTTTTGAGATCTGTGGTGGTGAAACCAGGTAAAGCCACCATACTCTGACTACTTCGTGTCCTGTCAGTATGGCGTCATTCTTCTCACTCCTAAATTTAACACGAATAATCGCTTAGTAGTAATAATGTAATGTCTTCACTTAAAACGACAGTGTTCACTTAGGGCACTGCTGCAGTACACTCCAAGCAAATAATCCACAGATATTCATGGTACACACACTTTGAGTTTTTAATTTTTTCTTGGATCTTTGATGAGACAAATTTCATTGCATATATAGGTGTAGGGTTCGGCGTTCGGAAGATCTCGTGATGTCACGGAAAGTTAGAGGGTTAGTCGCAGCCTTATGATGTGTCTGTAATCCCGCCTACCCTTGTTAGTATAAAAGGAATTGACTGAGCAATAAAAGGCGGAAGTTGGCGCTCGCACTGTGTGTGTTATCTGTCTCTTTCCCTGGTCTGGGGTTGATCAGTGATCTAATCGTGGCACCTTGATATGCGGCAAACGCTACACATAGGCTCTTGAATCTTGTACAAGTTATACCTTGTATAAGTAAAATTCCAACAGTCCAAGTGCCCAAACAAAACACAAATCTGGAACAAAAATGCTTTGTAAAACACAATTGCTGCTTTGTTGCTGGCAATCCTGGCAGAAATTGATGGTTAGGTCAGCAGGAGAACCACTCTGGGTTTCTTTTGTCAGGAGTCCTTTCAGAAAGGCTCATATTCTGTGAATGAAAAGAGGATTTTAATTTCCTTTTATTTTTTCTCCTGAAGAAGAAAATAAAAGGCAATGTATTCAAACAACAGGATGTCTCTGATGCCTTGAGACTATTTGTGTTTCACACCTAAGCCGATACCACCCAAATAAATATGAGAAGATAATTACAGATGAACAAACAGATACTTTGGCTTATGTATACTTACTGGATATTTATACTAAATGAGGACCTCCAGGAAAAGGCAGCTGACTTTTCCTTTCAAAAGTCTGTAGCTCATGACCACAACTGCAATAAGACTGAACAATTTTTAGCACTCTTTGCTTAACAGAGTATTTCTCTAAATGTATTTAATAAATACAATTAAAAAATAATGACAAAAGTCATTATTTAGCTAACAAGTATTAGTAGGAGAATGTCCATTTCATCTAAGCATTGTGTAGTATATCACTGCTCTTCTCATTCTTTGAACTACAACGAGAATTTTGTGAGGATGCTTACCTGCTATTAGTTAAGCAAGTGCCTGCTGTTTACTCAGCTCCAGAGGTTCTTGTCTCTCTTGCTCATTCAGAAGCACTTTGGATCCACTTAGCTGTACTCTGTCCATCCAAAAGCCTGCAGGAGTACTGCCTACCCTCTAATAGAGGGCATTTTTAGAGCCATGCACCTGAGCAGAGTTACAGGTGTGAAAGACAATGACAACACCATAGGATTGGTTGTACAACATCGATTTAATTTGCAGCAATCTTGGAATTTCTTCTGTAAAAAGGTTATGTTGTTAGAAAACCACAGCAAATGAGTTGTGCTGATCCAATTCTCCTTTCTCAACTGACGAGAAATCTATTCTTTCAAATATACAAGTGACCATGACACAGGTCAGACACTCATGACATGGAATCTGCATTCCAGTTGTGGATCTATTCTGTTTTGATAGACCCAAAGATTTTGCAACCTGTACTTGAATATCTTACAGTTCCAAGCTGTTATTTTTCATGTAGTTCAATGACTTCCATATTAGATATGCCCTTTCTTTAGATGACTGTTATGTCACATGTCTCCCAATTATCTCGTGTATACATGTAATTCTGTATATAATTCTATATATATAGGCTTCTGCTCTTGAACAAAAATAGTCTTTCCTTTACGAATTTACTTTTCCAAGAAGTTTATTCTACTGTTATTTGTTCCTTAGACAACACTGAAGTGTCTGGCATTTTTTTATTACATACAGTTCTTACATAGACATTTTGAAAATATCTCACTGACGTAAAAGTCTAAATTTCCTTTTTAAAAATGACAATGGCATTTCAAAGGTTAAAGGATGAAATTTATCTTAGGCAAGAGGGAGATGGTGTCTGTGCTTACGATTAAAATTGTGCGTGCATTCAACATCAAGCCCAAAGAAAAGCTTACCCTGACCTCACCTAGCCTGTCCCAAAAGCTCTGCTGAACGGCTGCTGTCAGCAGTCTCCTACCTGCCAGGTGCTCTGGTTAAAATTTATTTGTATGCTGCAGATTACCAGTACTAGAAGTTACCAGTGCCACTCCCACCATATTTTTATTCCCAAATTTATGGGCCTTCTACTGTCCTTGATTACCACCTGGGGAAAAAACAGGGCTGTTTCCTAGAAGAGGAACACACATGTGGGCGGTGGAGATGTTTACTCAAAGTTAAGGCTCATTTGTATAAGTCCATTTACAGGGCTCAAGCTAAGTGAGAGCAACTCCAGAGAAAATCCTTATTGTAAATGTATACATTCCCAGAAAGTACCTAACTCTGCATTTTCCATGAATATGCTTAAAGCCAAAGTTTATAAAACCTTTGAAATGTCCTTTCATCTGCTACCTGAAAGCACCCAAGGGTTTGGGCAATTCGGTGCCATGCAGCGTATGTACAATCAATCCTCTACAGGATTCACAAACTATATGTTTCCCATACTGCTTTCAGGCCTTGATCCAGTAAGGCAAGGTTAGCACAAGTAAATTAAACATTCCTGGGCACTGACACTTGATCATCCATATTGTTAAATTGTTCGCTTGGCCTCAGCACAGTTTTGGCCCTGGCATGCTAGAACTTGCTTTTGAAAACCTTTGCCAGGCACAGTTAGGGAGCGAGAGCTATTCACAGTCTATTCACAAGAGGCAGTTTGAATGCAGCCATCTGTTTTAAAAGCTAAGAGAGACTGATAGTAGGGACACTTAACCTTCTTCATCAATTTGGTGCCAAAGTACACTCCCAACATCTTTAATTTACAAGTATGGATATAGCCTCGGAGTTCTCACAACATATTCAATACAACAGACTGTTGTGGTACTGGTGGCAAGGAGGGCACTGTCACTGCTGCCATCCCACTGTGATCCAATAGCTCCTGTCCTAGAGCATGACAAGACTGACTGAAAACTTATTTATAATTTTTAAGAAAGTATATTTTAGAATAGAAATAGGAGTCAAATTAAAACATTACTTAATGTATTTTGACCAATACTGGACATGCCATGTATGACAACCTGTTGAAGTAATACAATTATATCAGGTATAGATTCAGTCTTGAAGGATTGAATGATAAATCTGAATTGGTGGAAATCACTAGGAAGGTGCCTGGACCCAGAGTCTGTTGAAATGAAAACCAGCTGTTGGCAGCAGTAGAATCTTTCACAGTTACACAGAGAATATTTTCTTCGTTTCAGTCAAATTGGTTCAATTACTAGCTCACTGAAAGGTGAGAAACTGGCTGGGAGTTGAAAAATTATAAAGATTTGTTTTCTTTCTCCAGTCTATTGTTAAAAACCAGGTTCAGGAGGATGAGACCCACTAATTCTAAAATCCCGGTGATTATGAGGGCAAAAAGGAAGTGGTTCAGTCCCCTTCTCTAGGTAAGTCTGTAACCCTTGGCTCGGGGGTTCAGCTCTCTGTGATCCAAGGCTTAGTTTGATGCAGCACAACTCTGTGACCTTGGCTCAGTTTTACTGTGAAAATTGTTGTTTAAGGTGTGAGAAAATCCATGAGCTAAAACCTTAAAACACAGACAGAATTGAAACTCTTGAGATGGTGATAGCAGTGCAAAGATTCAAGAAGAAAAATACTGAGATGGAAACGTAAAAACCCTAAGACAAAAGCAAATAACGGGAAATCAGCAATGCAACAACACCGAGGAGCAGCCCCTTCCATGGAGCAATGCAGGTCTCTGTTCCTCTACCTGATGGACCTCCAGGTACTCATCAGGTATCTTGAGGAAAGGAGGAGAGAGGGTGAGTGTACTACTCGTTAGCCCAGCCACATGTAGTGCCTAGCTCTCTGCTGTGTGTATTAGCCAACAAATAATTGCTGCATACTCTTAAAGTGCGTATATCCTCTTTGCAGAGCTTATTCCCATATGACAAAAAATGCCTGGACAAAAATGATCTAGTGCCTGAGGGCTACAGGTGGCTTAATGTAGCAAACTAAAATTCTGTTTTATTTAAATTAAAAAAATATGAACAATATTTGTGCTTCATTAAAAGAATAGTCTTTTCTGAAGAAATCAAGTATAAAGAGATGATATTCATCCAGTTGCACCAAACTAAAAAATATAGCAACCACCATATACCAACACAATGGAAATAGCCATTAAAATTAGCATAAATGTATATTAGCAGTAAATTTGCTCAAATAAATGTGCAAAGATTTTGTATATCTAACTCTCTAGCAAAGAGAAGCATCAAATACAAAACTTGCTTCAACAGTGTGTGCCAAACATCAGGAATCAGTCTTTTTACAGGAAAATAAATAGACAAATATGAATCCAAACCAATACAAAAGAGATTGTTGAAATCAAAGTTTTGTGAATGCAGAAATCTCCTCTGGAATTCACCCAAGAGGAGGAAGATTTCATGTAATTCTGTCCTCTGCAGGATTATGAACCTACAACCCTTAGAAAAATTCCTAGCCACCAAGATGAATCTACGTGGAAGTATAAGCCATGTGAAAATTGAACTTTAATTTCATCCTGCTGAAGTATAAACAGAATAAAATATTAATTGCATTAGAAAAAGCACTAGTTTGGATAAGTACGACTATGACATTCACCTAGGAAAAATGAGGTTTATATTTCTGTCATGCTCCCACTTCTATAAATTACTTCTCTAAATTTAAATATACCACCAGACAGCCATTACTATTGAAGATAGAACTGACCATCACTGGGTTGTGAGGTTCTGGACTTTTTTTCTGAAGAACATGTATATTACACATGGAGAGGGTTTGGGGCTATGAGTCCTAGGTTTCAAGTAGAGTTAAGCATTTCCTCACTACCTAGAGCTGGATTCCCTGCTCCCCAAAAACTGCTGCCTTCTACCTGAAAGATAATAACATAACATTGAAAATGATTATGTTGTTTGTGAATGTGGTATTAGAATTTGCTGAAAGCCAAAAAGGGCTTAGGCTTTTACGGGATTTTTTTTTCCTACTTTGAAAATTGAACTTCAATTCTTAAATCATTGAGGTCTAGATTCATAAAAACACTACAAATTTGAGTTCAAAATCCTGAAAAAATGTGAATCCTCTGCTGCATAACCCTGAAAGCAGCTAAATATCACTGCAGTTTTAGTTTTTTTGCATTAAATGGCTTTATTAAGGTCTAAAAAAAACCTTCCTCAGAACCAAAAAAGAAAATTAGATTGCAGGCCTGCTGTGTATATGCAATTATGAACAGAGAATATATATATTATTATACCTTGTTAATTAAAGGATTTATGATCTGTTACTCTCTCTACCATCATCCTCCTATGTGGCCTTTCCTAAACCAATTAATCTCACTGAACCTTAGTTGAATTATAGGATGCATGTTTCACAAAGTTTCAGTGAAGTTAAATACATTACAGATTTGGAGGTTGTTAGATAAGATTAGGCAAGTAATTTACATACAGAAAGAAGGAAAGAACCCTCACTTTTGGCATGGTAAGCTCCTGTTGGGACATGTTATGACACCTACTTGCAGTTACGTTGCTTAGGTGTCCCTGGGTGGTTTGGAATTATAAATATAGATTGGTCTATAGCAAAAGATGTAATACAGTTTTGATTTTAGTTTGTTGCCATTTTTTTCAGTTAAATATCTCATCTTCACTGGATTGTGTCTTCATATGAACAGGAACAGAGAAACGAAGAGGAGATGTGAAATAAATAGGCTCCTCTGCAAGACTGAATGGAAATCAACCACAAGGAATTTGTGAACCATCTGCCTTTCTATGTAGCTGAAATTCTCTCAGGAAATAAAATCACAGTTAAATGAGAGAAGGGACTAAGAGGGAGATAAGAATCTATCAAGATCACGATTTTGAAGTCTTATCTATCACAAGCTGAGGAGAAGGAACTACCAAAAGAAAAAAGGCAGTTGAGGGACTTCCTTGAGGTGGAGAACATGTAACATGGAGGACGGTTATGAAAGCTAAGGTAGAAGAGGATTGCAGATTTTCAAAGACGTTGCTAATAATACATCCTCTTTACTTTTACAGATGATTTCAATTTCATAGTCTAGCACCTAAGAAAAGTAACTGCTGACCCATGCTCTTACATCAACATTTGAAGGAATATTTTTAATAACTTAAAAACTAAGAAATGTATTGAAAACAAAGAAAATTATTTAACAAAGCAGGAAACACTACCAATTACATTAAGATGAAAGTTTCTGTGAAAAACATGTCAGGTAAGTCTCCGTTACAGTCTCAATAAGGTATGACAGAGAATTTGATATTTAAGGTCAGTTTCAAAACAGTAAGGCAACATCATTAAAAAGATCAAAACCATGGATTTAAAATTTTAAAAAAACAGTCAATGGTTTTACACATAGACCTATATTGGCTGTGTAATTACAGTAGGCAAGTATTTAGATACCGGTCCAAAAGTCGGCTTTTGAGGCTTAATGGAAACTCATTTCAAGGGATTCAACTCTGCATGACTCGCCTGCCATCAGCAAAAGGAACCAAAGACAGCTGGATGTGATACTGACTCCATCACTGCCTTGTAACCCGATGGTTACAGGTTCTGCATGCCTTATGCCTACTAGCTTGTTAGAGTGCTTTAGCTTGGGAATGTTCTTGACTGGAATGGGGGGAGAGAGGAAGGGCATGTGGGTAACTGTGCACGTAAAGACAACTGCTAAATTCAATATTTTAATGTCGGCAGAAATAACACTGTGTTTACAATAGCCAGTTAAATATGAGTGGATGTATCACATTTCATGTGGGGAAACAAAAAAAATCTAATGGAGATGCAAAACTGCAGGTGAAATAAGACTACAGTACCTGTTACAGCCCTACATAGAAAAGGCCATACGATTGTGGACTACGTTAGGGTTAATGACTGCAAGTTCAAAATGTATTTGAGAAGAAGAAAATGAAAGTATTCTACAGAATAAAATATATGCTTTGGCAATGACTTATACAGAACACTGGGCTTACAGAAAAAGCACTGGTCCAGATAAATAACTTCTTTATTTATGTCAAGAATTTTTAAAATGCTACATTTAATTTTAATATCATGATGAGAAGTATTTCTCCTGCTTGATAGGCCTCATTACACTACACTGAATATAGTGTTTGCCTTATTTAACAATTTTTATCAATCATTTAACAATGGATAATGCACTCAATGTCGATAGAAATACAAGTAACAAAGGCACAAGGGTACAATCGACTAGGAAAAACAATTTTTGTCTTAGAGCATGGTAATACTACCGCAGTGAAATAAGAAAAATGTCTGTTGCTATTAAATGAAATACATCAGGACAGTAAGGGGAATCTTAATGAATTATTTTGTCAAAACTCTGAATCATTATGACTTTTATTATGCACTAACTTACACTTTCTATTCTAAGGAAACCTGGGTGTGGCTAATATTTCTGTTAATAAATAGGCCAGTCACAGTTTATGGGAACTTGCATACATCTCAACTCAGAAGAATAAACTGGTATCTGCCAGACAAAGCTAAGTCTCTTTTGTCCAGGGAAGGCTATGGTTTTGGAGAGCTGAAATGAATCTAAACCATACTTATTGAAGGTATAATATAATGTATACATATGTCCCACCAAAAAGGTCTAAATCCAAAACTTCAGACTGAAGAATTTAATATCCTAGCTAATGGTAAATTTAAAATTCTTCAATTTCTCCAGAATTTACATAAAAACATCAATTACTGTTTCTATGTATAGGTACTAACATTGATCACTAATTTAATCATGTGCTTCTTTATTTAAACAAAGAGCATGTTCAAATCTCTTCCTTTGCCTAAGAGAGAACTAAAATAAGCATAAAGATTTCATATGATACCATTCCACTGTTGCTGCAAGTTGCTGAGGCCACCAATGCATAATGAAAGTGTTTGAGCTGTGATGGCTGTCAATCTACCAAGCCGATCATAAAATTGTTTTCTTCGAGCTTCTTTAGCCTTACAAAGTCAAATCTTAGTGAAGATCCCATCAGCCCTTTAAACTGATGTGCTCTAAAAATTCTGGATTATGTTTATCTCAACAACAAAAAAAATCCACAATGACTTGTCTGTTAAGCACTTATGATTCCATATGAATAATAAAAAATAATATAAATATTCAGCAGCGATCTACCCTGGCAAATGGAATATTTTTGTTTTCCATTAGCCCTTTTAAACTAATTAATGAATTAATGAGTGAAAAGGAGCAATATCAGACCTCAGTAGACTGAAGTGAGGTCACTCCGGTGCCATTTCCAATTAATGTTAGCATTTCATATGCATTACATACTATTGAGTGCTGAATCTTTGTGGGTTGGGAGTGTTTCGTAGCTGGAACAAGGGACCGAGGACCTGGAGCTGGGCTGGTTCAATTCTTTGTTCTTCCACTGACTCACCTTGTCTCCTCGGGCGAGCCACCAAAGGTGGCAGCTACTAGTGTACCTACCTGGAGGAGTGATGTGAGGCATAATTAACTAATAGCTTTAAAGCACTGGGCTATAACCCGATGAAAGGAACAATAGAGGTACAAATCATGTTATTATTTTTTGAAATCTGCATATAAAGAGACCACCATGTTTGGAGGCCTGTAGATGGGGGGGGGCGGTTTATGAGACTACTGACAGCCAACACGACTACCTTGCCATGTGGAAGAACTACTAGAGGATAAAATGATTTGTGCAGCTAAGCAATAAAAGAGAGGCTTCTCTGTGGTAATTTTTCAAAATGTTGCATGGGGTTTTAACTATGTGACTCTTATTGACTTAAATGGGAGTCATGCAGCTAAAAACCCATACAACACTTTGAAAATGTATCCCTAAGTGTTTTGTCAATAATCGTATGTAAGTAATAAAATGGGATTCATTCTTTTCTACTCAAGACATATAAACATTATGTTTATATCAGCACAATTACTGACTTTCTGTAGCTTGATAGCTAGTCTTTAGTCATACTATAATTGGCATCCTGATCGCATAATGTCATTTTAATGTGTTCTTCAGAACACACATTATATTATTAGATTCTTGCTGTGAAAGAAATGCAGAACAACTATATCATAAAAAACTGCAATAAGGCTAACTCAAAAAATCATTCCCTGTTCAAAATGCAATATAGATCAGTGTCTATCTGAGTAACAATTTTCTAGAAACATTTCCAAACTGTGAAAACACAGCTAATTTCTGGGGGAAAAAAAAACCCATCCACTGTATACTGCCTATACGCTGAGAAAAAGAACATATGGAATGGCCCTGAAAGGGTTGTCTCAGGCAGTCAGAAGGGAGAAATACTGTTCCCTCACTGATTGATAGCTTATGCTTATGAAACATTTCCATACCGAAAAATCCTCTGTATTCTGATTGGATAATAACAGCTAACTATTTGAAAAAGTCCTGCTTTTGTGGTATGTCTCATTAGCTGTAGTCATTATTCGCACCTCTGTTAACTGGCTGGTGCCCTTATCCTTCAGTGATTTTGAGAGGATAGACAAGCCAAATGGTGGGACTTGTAAAATGGATTATTCTTGTCATGGTTATTGAGGAACAATTATTACTCAATAATCACTCTGCTATTTCTCATTGATTGCAAAGCAAATCCTGAGCTTAAGCTGATTCTCAAGCTATTAAAGATAATTCATAAAAAAGAAAGGAAAAAAACTGTTGCGCTGATGAATTCATGACATGTAAAGAAGAACATTTGAGAAGAACAGGAGTTTAAAAGGGTTGGAGAGGCCAGAGCTATAATAATGTGCTTAAAGTGGACATATGGGGGAAACGCTGTGAAGATACCAGCTCAGAGAAGAAGCATTCACAGGGGCTAGCCACAACACAGTCATGAGAGGAGAGTGTAGACTATTTTGCTGTTTAATAATACCATGTATGGAGTGATTATAATATTTTATTAAGATACTATCTCCAAGTAGATATAGCTTCTATTTAGCTTATTGTGTAGCTCGTAAACAGAAAATATGAACCCTGGAATCATCACGTTAAGTGATTTTTAGTAATGGGAAGTCAGAAGAAGAATTACAAACTTACCCACAAAGTTCTGCCAGTATGTGTTCGCCTTGACCTGCCATTATAATCTGCTGCTTCTGCTGAACAGAAGCTGCCAATTGTGTTGTGACTTGGTAATTTTATGAGTTACGCAAATACCTCCTAGAAAATACAATGAGATCATTACAAGAAGCTTGTTGTGTTGGAAAGGCTTGATATTTTATATGGCATTTCTCAGTAATTCAGAATATAATGTCTCAGCATTGTGAAAACAAAATGTAGAGAAATAATTAACAAAGAATAGGCTCAATTATATTACTTTCAGTCTATTGGTTGGACTATTATGATACATGGATCTATTCTTACAGGTGTCTGGAAGATGAAAGATGTTTGCTTGAGTATAAAACAAGTGGGGACCTATGTCTTTACTTCTTAGACAAAAAAAAAAGATTGTGAAAGCCTTAACAGCTGCAGTAAGCAACGTTACGTTAATAGGGATGATCATAAATATTTGGTATGGTTTCTCAGATGTGATCATATTTTAATTCTCAAGTCATTGACATATCCCCTCAGCTAAACAATTCTTTTTTATCTGGCAATTTCCATTATTTTTCAGGCATAACTGTCAATAAAATGCAAAAAATATTGGTGAAGGGTTAGATCCTATGAGTACAAGGTGAATGGTGTAAATACATGGATATTCCACTATTGAAACATCCAGATTTCTTATTTAAGTCTGCACCAGCAGACTTGGGGCATCAAAGTAGAAAGGTTTAATCTAGTGCTGGTTTTATCTCTCTGGGCTTCATGTCTAGTGCAGGCAAAGCACTTCACCAGAAAATACCAGCAACAAAACCAAGCTCTTCCTGTACCAAATCTTTTTACTGCAAATAGTTTGTTCCATTCTAATATCTGGATCTCATCTTTGTGTCTACAGGGAGGATAAGCAGTGCTGAAGATAGACGAGCCTTGTATTTCTGCCAATACTTTGACAAAGTCTGAAAGTGGTTTCCAAGTAGGATTAAATGGGCCAACAGTTCTATTTTTCCTGCTGTTATTTTTTCATACTTAACAAAGCAGATTTTATTAAACAAGTGATTAAATAATTTAACACATCTTTCTGATTTTTTATGACGTTTCTGAGTTTATTACAAAGTGTTCTAACTGAAATAACATGCATTTCTATATGAATTACCATTAATGCAGGTAACGGTGTGCACAATTTATAGACCATTCTTAAATTGCCTTACCTTTAAAGTGATATTGCAATGTAGTCATTTCATAAGCAGTTAATGTGATTATGTAAGAGCTGTATAATGACTTGACATGATTAGGTATTTTATATGTTTCTTTTCACAAAATAATCAAATAAACATACATGAAACAACACAAAATTCTAGAATCATATTCTATATATCGTGTTGATAAAATAGAAGATGAATTTGCTAAAAGATAGCCTCATCCGCTGTGTGTTAACTTCCCTCCTTCCTGGGGTGTCTACACTGCTGTCACTGCAGTGACTGCTACTCTTGAGGACACACCAGGGTTAACCTGAAATCTGTTCAAGTGGAAGTGTCAACAGCCAGCCACGGCCACATGGAACTTGGTTTAACCATCTGAGCATTTAATTTCCTTCTCCAGCAGCTTCTGCAGCCCACCCTCAGCTCCTTGCTGCTGGCACTGTCCTGCCACCGGTACTTTTGCTAGCTAGTGTAAAGCTTCTGCAGCTTATTCGAAGTGAGCCGCGGTCACGGCAGCACAGGTAGAGCATTTATGGAAACAGATTAACCAGAAAGATTCTGAGAGCGTATTGCAGATACTATGGACAAGCACAGAAAAGAACAATTGCGATGAAAATTATCATAAATCACCTAACTTGAATAGGCTTCAGAGGTTTGCTAGAGACCGGGTTAGTGCTTAATCATTTCAGACAACATATTTAGTACAAGTCAATGCATACACCCAGTATCAAATTCACTACAGGTGTAAGCAAGCGTGACTTTAATTGAGTTGTGCCTGTTTATATTAGATTTGGCCTAAGCTTAGAATGGCTTTCAGCAGGTATAGTTTATGGTGCTCCAGATGATATATCTCTTGCCATAGCATAAAAATAAAAATAAAAAGAAATACAAGGACAGATTGTGTTACGATGACCACAATCTATGGCTAGAGCTTAGATGTGTAGGAGGCATTATATAGGTTCAGCAAGCAGATCTGCCACATTTCTTAGTAACGTGGTTTTCTAAGGGTTCTGGTAGACCAGCTCTGATCGGTAAAGGAATTTTCCTTCCTGCCCTACCCTAGTCCTCTCTTGCAGGCTGTTTCCTGACTGCCGGCAGTGGCTGCATGAGGCGTGTATCCATGCTTCAGCCTGCAGTCCAATACCAGCACAGATCCACTCTCAGGAGCACGTTAAGTTTGTCAGTTTGTGAAAACAGCTCTTGGAGCATGGACATGCTTTCCAGTCTGCACCCCCAGCGTGGGAGAGGGAGTCCCCAGCAAAGGGCTGGGGCAGACAGCTTAATCTGCAGTGCTGTAAACTCTGCACCACTGCTCCGGTCAGGGTTTAGCCAAGGAAGAGCCTGGGCACTATGGGAACAGAGACAGCAGAACCGCTGCATCCTAAAGCTTTGTCTTTGCTAGAGAGAGAAGCTGCCTTCTGAAGTCAACAGAAGGAAAAACCGTAGTGACAACACCGTTCTGGTTTTACGCAAAAAAAAATGACAGAATGAAAGACCAGTCTTTAACATCATCTAGTTAACTCAGGTGAAACAAAGAGAAAGAGGTTCCTCGTACCGTCTCCCGGTTCACTGTGAGCACCAGCCACTACGTAGCCTGACAAAATCAGCACTTATTTCTGACAGAGAAAATGCAGTGTGAAATTACATCAAATCTAATTGCATAATTATGGTCCATGAAAACAAGTGCATGAGTGGATGAGGTATAGTTCAAGAGAACCACGAACAACTTGGATTTCATTGCTGGGTCATGCATTTAAATCCACAGAGCTGCCCCACACTACACACCATTTTGTTAAACTGCAAATCTACAAATAATAAAGAAGCTGCTATGTTTGGGTCAAAGCCCATTGAAACAGAGGCTGACACAAGCCTGCTATCCAAGGGGAGCCAGGGCCATTGTGGATGGTAGCCTGTGCCCTACAAGCCAATTCCTTTCCCCGTGGTTTGATTTCATTCCTGGAAGCCAGAGAAGTGCTAAAAATGAATGAGAGCTTTGCCTGGCTGACAGCGCCTGTCCTTCTGCCATCCATTAACACTCCCTAATCTGAAAAATTCACCAGCCCTATAGGTTCCCACACCACACACCAGTTATGCTGATTAGAAAATTCACGCTTCAGTATTAGTGCTGATTAAAAAGGTTTTCCTGTGCTTTATGCAGATGTTGAATATTCATCAACACTGTCTGGTTTAAGAAATGATAAATAGCATAGGAAATAATTTTATAACTACATCAAAAACTTATTTGTAGTGTTCAGCAATGTCCCCCTACAGCCTAGTTTATAAACAAATTATCTGAATTATTAATTTATCATGCAGGGACTACAAAAAAGGAAAAAAATCCCAATGGGTTATTACAGACCTTCACAGGAAATGCATATCTCCTGGCACTAATGACATCATCAATAACAAGAAGTTTATTTCCAAAGAACTCAAAACAAAATTTAATTAAGTGTATATGATATTTTCAAATTAAATAGGAGTTAAGGGGTTCAGAATTGGGATTAATGTAACAGTTCTAAAGTAAATTCATCTTCTAGTAGATTAAAACCAATAACAACAACTACAATAAAAGCCCTTTCAAACTCCAAAATAAACATACGATTTAATGGAAAGATTCATTTCGTCTGCTGACAATATGGAAATGATTTGCTTCTGTTTGGAATTCCCATTTGTTTGAAAGAATCAGCAAGAACATTGGGAGATAGGGAGCATAGCACGGGTCAGTGGTGCTGGAGCTGTGATGAAAAAGGAAATCTTGCCAATGAAATCCCCATTTTCCCCTACTTTTGGCAGTTTTTCTGGATGACAACAGCACACAAAGTAAAGAGAGGGTAATCTACACTGCATGATGTCCATTTTGAAGTCATCTTTGAAATAACAAATCAGACATACCAGACACATAATAGAGAACAGGACTACTTGGATTTCTACTGAAATTTCCTATGTTTGTTACCAAAGACAATTGGAAAACAAAATAAAATTGAAACCAAATCCAAAAAGTTACCTTATAAAAGGAGAAATAATGAAGTTCATATTTATGGCAACATAGAAAAAGTATTTGATGGGCTGGGGAAAAAAAAAAAAGATTACATCGAAATTAAAAAAACATGAAAAAAAACAAGAAACACCCTAGAGGAATGACAAGAATGTAGGAATTCCTCAAACTTCAGGAAAAGATCAAGGATTAGATTCTGGTTTAATTATTTGGATATTCAGATACATGCACTATTCAAGCAGAATCAGTATCCTTTTTCTTTATTTCCTTTTGGTAGAATTACATTTTTAAAAACAAAGCAACACTTACCAGTGCATCTTTAAGGCACTGAACAAATATCGAGCAATTCTTTTTGATGCTGCAGCATCATTCATGTGCAAAAAAAGGCAATGAATAAGCAGAACAGATGCCAATATGAAAGGGGTCAGAAATTATACCGCTGTCTTTCTTTTCAAAGGGAAGATAAATACTCTGCTACTGAGAAAACTGTTTTTCCTTTCAGCTTCCTTTGACTCAATTCTCTTCCAAGGGAGACATTATTGACAGAAGAAGCAGGAAACTTGGACATTGGTGTTTTGGAGAGAGAGAAGCAAATTGCTTCTCCGCAGCCCCTTCTGCAGCTTACTTTGAAGAATATATGTTTCAAATCTATGAATCTAAAATGACGAACTTGACCAAACAATCTCCCTTTCCCATTTCTTTATGGTCACCTTGCTGGTCGTGACTTCTCTGAGTTGGTAAACACTCAGAAACTATGGCCAGATAACCAATTTCTAAGTATTTTCTTAATAGTCACAGTGATAAAAACAAGAAGCCAGGAAGCAGTGGTGAAAAAATAGCTCATTTCCCTTTCTGACTTGTTGTGAGACCTAGAAAATGGAGTCAGCAACAAGAACTGAAGTTTGACATTCCAGAGATTAGTAGGGAGGGAAGATGAGAGGGCAGGCAGTGATGGAGGAAGCTGAAATTTTACCTAGAATTTACTAAACTATTTTTATTTTTAGAAAACCACCATAACACAGTAACTGTTTTGTGAAATGCTGAGTGTAAGAGAGGTTTTATGAAGCTGTTAAGGGGTAGAGGAAAACCTTGTCTACAAAAAGTCACCACAATTATGCAGTGATGTGTCAAAAGAGAAGTTATATATAATCCTATGCACAGAACAAACAGCTGAGGTGAAGCCAGGGGATAATAGCTAAATTATATAAATGCAAACTTATTGTTGTTACTCTTATTGGTGGTGGTGATGATTGGTTCTTTTACCTTGGCACATAGGAGCCACTCTGCTAGACACAGTGTATGAAGAATAAAAAATGTCTGTCCTAAAGATCAAATCATTTAAGGTTTCACAGTGTATTTTTCACTTTCCCAAGCCAAAAATTTACATTCCAAAAATCTGGGTAGCATCAGAAAGCCATTAAATTCAGCTAACCACAGAAACATTTCTTAATTTTCATCATATTGTTTCTATTCCCATAGTCCTGCTGATTTCATTAGCCTAGTTACTTTAGCCATTGTAAACAGAAATTGCCATCAGCCTGAGATGCTGATGTTCATTTCTGCCGCACATACAAGTGTGGGAACTTGTAGAGCTAGAAGGAAAGAGAGGATACTCCACCTTCCAAAAGTATTATGACATGTTCCCAGTGTTGCGAAACAAACAACACTGAGTCTTCAGGCATAAGACACAAGCTCTAGGACCCTTGGATGTGCTAAATGCTAGCTCTTTTAGGAGATTTTAATATCTTCTCTTGAATCCTGTGCAGTTAGAAATGTAGAAATGCATAAAATGCACAATAACTAGATGCAGGGTAAAGTATTACCTGCAGTCAGTGATATTCTGTGAATAATTTCTTATTTGGCAATGCTTACGGTGAGGACACGATACTAGGAAGCAACATGGGGGTCCACGCTGGGATCTGAGCAGGCACAAAGGGATTTTCTTCCTACCTGCTCTGCCGATGCTGTAAGACATTTGAGTTGGGACTAATTCTTCCCAGGTATTTGAACAGAGGCCATCAGAAGCGGGGCTGGTTTCGGGAGTGACCTTGATGTGCTACTGTAATGAAACCAGTAGAAATTAATGTTCACTTACTCATGGCTCTGCCAAGTATAAGCACTACAGCTGTGTCAAATTCTTACCATCCACTTCACTGGAAACAAAACTAAGCTTGTACCAAACACTTTAAAATCCTTTACAACATATTTAGGCAACAAAATGCATTAATACAAAATTGATTTCAAGGGAAAAAAAGCAGACAATCTTGCCAGGAGTTTGCTGAGATTATATTTTTTTACAGAAGAAAACAGTACTATATACCATGTATATTGCCGTAATAAGATCTTGTGCAATATGGATATTTTAAATACACATGGTGTACTAAAAATGTAAATTATCATAACTACACCTCACATAAAATAAATATTGTATTGTGTGTAAGATGTTGGCATTGTGCTAAAACATACTGCAAATAAAGTGAATGTGATATTTAATATATATATAGGTTCATATCAAGTTTCTGTAAAAATAATATAAAGTCTTTCATTCAAGATGTCTACAGGGAAAAAGCAGAATATTAATTTTCATGGTACTCCATTCCAGTATTTCCATAAGTATTATGTGTCTATGTCTACATATAACTGTTGCTACATGCTAGGACCACTATAGCTGAAAACGTTCCATGAACTGAACAGGAATCTTTCCATCCCAAAAGTGCCAAATAACAGGTCATCTCAAATGGATGGTGAAAAGCATAATTATGAGTGCATTTTAATACCTGCAATGAATCCAGCTTTGAAAGCTTTACATTGTTTGTATGCTATATTCCAGTTACAAATAAAATTTTAAAAGGTGCTGTATACCTCAAAAAGAATATTAAAACTTCAAAGTAATATATATATTTATTATGTTACCATGACATACTACATTGAAGAGGTGTGTATAATTGTGATGGCCAAAAAAAACATATTTACAGAGTGTGAAATTATGAATTATTTTTTCGTTACTCACAGCATTAGTTTAATTGTGCTTTTATGTTTTCCAGTAAAATTTTCAGAGACCTATAGTCTGATAAAGCTAATTTAAAAACAGCATTCAACACTAAGCCTTTTACATAAGCTAAACAATTACCAAAATATTAACAGATGCCCTAAAAGATACCTCTATCATGTATAGCATAATCTGAAGTAACACCATCAGTATTAAAATAAGCAGCTACAGTCTCACCTGTGACCCCAAAATACCAAACCTGGAAAAAATGGCAGGGAACCCTCTTCAAGGAGAGATCTGCTGTTTTCTCCTGGTTCTGCATTTTAAGCCAGGCAGATTCACTCCTAGGCTTGTCCAGACTGGTTCTGCAACACAGGCTCACCAGGCTTCATCTTTATAATCTGGTCAAAGGGCTATGGTCTATCCCTAACACGGTGTTGCACCCAGTACCTTTTTGTTAGATAATTGTTTCCTTATGCCCACGTTCATAATCAGCTTTGACAAGGCCACTTTCACTTATCACAGTATCACTCAGGTTGGAAGGGATGCCAGGAGGTTTTTAGTCTCCCTGCTCAGAGCAGGGTTAACACAGAATTCAGGCCAAGTTGCTCAGGACTTTGTCCACTCTTAAAAGCCTCCAAGGATATAGATACTGCGAACTCTCTGACTATCCTGTTCCAGCGTTTCATTATCCTCGTAATGAAAGTATTCTCCTTGTACCACGTCAGAAACTCTCATGCTTCAATTTATGGGCACTGTCTCATTTTCCTACTGTGCACTTCAGAAAAGAGCCTGGCTCTGTCCTCTTGGTAATTCCTAAGCTCCCCTGAAGCCTCCTCTCTGGAACAAGCTGAACAAGCTCAGTTCCCCCAGCCTCCCCTCACAGGGCTAGTGCTCCAGCCCATCACCATCTTGGTGGCTCTTTGCTGAACTTGCTCCAGTTGACCAACATCTTTCCTGTACTGAGGGGCCCAAAACTGGTTGCGGTACTCCAGAAATGGTCAAAAGAGTACTAAGCTGAGGTGATTAAGCACTTCCCTTTATCTAGTGGCCACAATCTTATTTTTACAACCAAGTACAGTGTTAGCCCTCATCACAGCCAGGTGGGACTCATGTCTAGTTTATTGTCCGCCAGGACTCTCAGGGGTTTTCCAGCAGAGTTGCTACCCAGCCAGTTAGTCAGTCCCCAGCCTGCACTGGTGCAGGGGGTTAGTCTGTCCCAGGTGCAGAACTTTACATTTGTCCTTGTTGAATATCATGAGGTTCCTGCCAGCACATTCGGTCCAGTTTGCCAGGTCTGTCAGAATGGCAGCCCTGCACATGAACAGCCACTACGCTCCCAAATGCCGTCATATGCAAACTTGATAAGGGTGCCTTCTGTCTTCTCCTGCAGGTCACTGATAAAATATTAGGTCAGTCTTGGGACAGACCCCTTAGAAACTTCGCTTGTGAACAGTGACCCAAAGTAGAACACGGATGGTGAACCTATGCACTTTGACCAGCGATCCAGCCAGGTTTTCCCTCACCTAATAATCTACCCATCTAGACTGTAATGTCCCAGTTGTGATACAAAGATGGGAGACCATCAAAGCCTTTGCTGAATTCAGAGTGGATGACGTCAATCCACTGGAAAATCTGATGAATTACATGTGTAGTGTTCTACAACAAAAATATTTTAACATCATGTTTTCAACCCCATTTGTGTATTCCTTCCTTCTAGGTGACAGCTGCTCTAACTGATAAGGAGCTCCCCTTATGAGCTTCATCCCGTCAACTGTAGATCTTGTGCAGTCTAACACTCTGATTAAACTACTTTACCTTATGGTTTCTGATATAACCAGGGAAAAATCATAAAATACACCTGAATATTCACTGAGGCTCAGAGATTAATTTCATTTGGCTACTCTTCAAGCCCTCCAGTGACTACTTCTCCAAACATCTGGGTGATTGAATTTTGCTGAATTGCTACCAGAAAGCCAAGTGTGTGTTTGCACGCTAGTGTATTGATAACAGGGATGGTATGTTTCATTAGGGACAGGATGCAGCTTGAAGAACAGGGGAGACAGAGATTTTTACAAAACCAGTGGCAGACTCCTGGAATACAAACTAAGTAGTTAATTCAAGATCCACATTTCACACGTTGAAGCATTTACTCATCTGCAACTTGCCTACAATCCCCCAGAACATTTAATCACATTCATTCTCAAAAACCTACGTACATATTTAATTGCTTGATGGATCAGGGCCTTAACTGAATAGGGCAGAGCTGCGGTGGAGTGGAATGACTAGGACACCTGAGGCTGTAGGACTCATCTCGTCCAACATTAGACATCCAACATTTATAACAAAAGCATATATCTCAGCTAGTTACTATAGGCCCCCTTCATAATTAATGGAGAGAAATAGACACTTCTAGGGTGCAATTCATCAGTCTTACTTTAAACATCTGCTTTAGGAAGAGATGGATTGCACCCATCAGGTGCATATTTTTCCCTGCTGGTTATAAAGGGGATCAAGGTGGCTACCTCAGAGGCAGCATCTATATTTGAATCCTGTCCCAAATGAAGCTTCTGAATGGACACTGGGAGCTATAGAAAAGACTCTCAGCAACTTGTAGGTTGCCTCTGAGTCTTGTTCTGCTCCTTGATTCCTAACTTGGGCTCCTGCCTGCTGCACTCTGGTCTGTAGTTCTTGGTACATTTTCCATCATACCTGCCCCAGTAGCTGTCCCCACCTAACCTGCAGTGCCTGCTCCTGTTCCTGGCCCCTCACCTCAGTTTTAAAACCCCTGGCACCCTGACCTTTGTCTGAGCCTGTGTTAGGCTTCTGCCTTGCCTCTTAGGCTTGGGATAGACAGATGCTTTGTCTTCTGGGCTTCCCTCCTGACTTCTGCATAAGGCACTTTCTCCCTAGACGGGAGCATTAAGACTCCTTCCCAGTCCTGACATTGATCTTTCTTAATCACAGGCTCCAGCTTGTGCTTCCATCCCATTTCCAGCCCAGTTTAGCAGCCCTGTCCACCCATGCCCTAGTTATAGTAATTAGGCTGTCAGCTATTGAAGAAGGGATAGTATTTGCCACATAACTTCTTCTGTGCTGTAAATTGCTTACTAGCAATATGATTCAATGAATATGACTATTAAATGATACTTACAATAATAGAAATATAAAGGTAATGCAGATAATTAATGGAGCAATGCACTTAGTGGACACTGAGCATGGGGACAAACCTCAGTATTTGGATAGCTGTCTACGAACAACGTGTAGCTGCTGCCGTTCAGCTATTGACCTTCTCCTGAAACCCTTCAGTCTTTTTTTAAAAAAGATCTTCATGATATTTTTTGTCTCCTCCATGACTGTTCTTTCTTTTCCCATCCAAAGTCTCTCTGTAGTCTTTTTTCTACCCCTTCTCTAGTATTTTTCCACCACTTAGTATCAGTAACAGAAGCTGTTTGACCAGAACAGAGCGTACCATATTCCCTGAGCTCAGCAAACACATAACCCCAGCCAAAGCCCTCTCTAGGAAGCTCACGCATGTGCATTATTCTATCAACTCAGCCTGCCAGCTGGACTGTCAGTTTTTCCAATAACAACCAACTTCTGATGAGGAGCAAACAAAATACTGATAGTTCCAGCCAGACTGTATTTTTGCTACTACTAGTGACTCTATCAGTGGCACCTCCTTACAGATAGTAACTGCGCGACTGAAACCCTCCATATTCTCAACAGAGCAGCCATTTACTACTACACTCCCGAAAAACATGCTGACACAAATTTTCTTTAACAGCCTTTAAAATGACAGAAGGCTTTGCCACAGTACCCAACAGAAAAATCTTAATTTTTACTAACTCTTATGGTAAACAGAGATGTTAATAAATTATGTAGAGTTACAAACCCAAATTAAATCAAATTATTTGCATATTAATATAGTCATTTTTCACAAAAAAAAAAAAATCAGATTGCTAAATGCAACTGCAATGAAATAAAGCGGAAGGGGGTACAGAAAGACACAGCTTCTTCATCCTTGCAAGTGGTAATACAGCCATAATAATCCATTCATCACCCCCTCTCTACCCTTGAAATTACATGTGTATTTGGTTTTCTTTGGCTGATTAGTAAACTACTAAACACAACTCATAAAAGAACAGTAAGCTTTAGTAAATGGGAAATTAATTCTTAGAAACAGCTCAACTGTACAAAAAAAATTTTACAAGCAACGTTATCCTTTCTAACATGCCTTTTGTCATTAGCATCCAAAGGGGCCCTGCTATTGCCCTTTTCAAACACTCGAGTATGTTAATGTCCATAATGGTGACCTAATCAGTTTAGGTGTATCATCCAAACAGTTTCACAGAAGCAATTGAGAGAATGTCATTGAGGACTTGCAAATGTAGTGTGCTTCAGCATGTCTGCAGAGCAGGCCAGAGTGTGACGGATGGCAGCTACGTTATACTTCTTCTCGAAAGCTACTGATCTCTTGCATAAAATCACATTCTAAAACAAGGTTTCATTTGGTATTTAAATGAATAAAGCATGGAAGCACTGTTAGATTCAAGTTCTGGTAAGAGCTGTGAGATATTCTTCACATAAAAATCCCAAATTTTGAGCTTGGGATCAGAAGCTATACCCACAAAATATAGCTTAATACAGCCTGTCGGCAAAATATAAAGCTGTGTAAAAATAGGTGCTTGAGTCCTTGCCCTATGCATGACAGTAAATGTCTTGTGTGTGAGAGCATGAGAAAATTTCTCCTAAACTGAAAACTGTAAATTGTTAATGAATAGAGCATAGAAAATTAACTTATAACACCTTTCCAATTTTTTCTTTTATCTGATTTTAAAAAATTTATAGTAACATAAGAAGAAGATATGGAAAAGGCCTAGGATGATATTCTGATTTTATGCAAAAATGGCTGAAGAATCTGGTATTGATTTTAAAGTGAGGAGTAAGGCCATATGCAAAGCACTTCCACTTGTTTTGCTAGCAAGGAAAACAAAATACTTGTGTCACTAACAAAATACTAAAGGTCAAAGTTTTAACCAAGAGGCATATTACAATCTTTTATCTTGTGTACATAGCTAAGAAACACCAGCACTGCACAAACGAAGTATCTTGATGAAAATTCTCCAGCTTTCAGCACCCCACTAAGTTCTTCAAAACATGTTTTGTAACGTGAGGAGGCAAAACGAAATGCAGAAACAGATGTTCTTCCCTCCTCATTTGCTCAGAAAACATTCCCCCTAAATTAATTCAAGTCCCTCCCACTCAGTATAGAGATTCCTCTTTAAATACCATGTATTTTAATCATCAGTGAGGAAATAAAAAACACATCAGACAATAATATACTCATAACTGACAACAATAACAATGAAATCGAGCCGCTATGATGTGAAAATGCTTTACTAGGAGACCTATCATGTAAAATACACAAGACTTGAAGTTCTCTCTTTTTTTTGTCCTGGGTTTATTTATGGCTCTGTTCTTCTTAATGCAGGGGGTGTCCGGATTGAAGGAAGCCATGGGAGAAATAGCAAGTGGAATCAAAGTGAAAGTGAAAATGGCCTGTGCCTCCACTGGGTTTCATATATTGCTTTTGAAGTCCTCAAATGTAATTGTTATATTTTGTATGTTTTTCAGCTCGGATCATCCGAAACCTTTTGTGGGGTGTGATGCAGCCCATCCACCTCCACGCTGTAGAGTGCAGCACAAAGGCACGTAGGAGCGTTTGGAGGATGCAAAAGCCAGCTGCAGCAGAAGCGGAGGACTATTGAGGATGGAAAGAGCCCGTCCTGGTGCCTTTTCGCCCACACTGCCTGGGGGATGACCAAGCCCCATCCCAGGCGGCTGCAGGGAGCGTGGCCTAACAACCCATGGCTGTCAAACAGGATCGGTGCCCAGCCGCCCAGAGCCTGCGCTGTCTCCCTGGTCCTGTTTTGGTTAGCAGCATGGGCATGGTCTAAGGCTATGCCTTCTTGAGATTAATTTTTATAAGGTATCTTTCTCCTTCACTCATGCTCATGTGACAATTTTGCGCTTCTGTGCTAAAATAACAATGAAATCACCTCCTAAAGCTTCTTTCAGACAAAAAACTGCCAAAGTCCATTTCGCCTATGGTCCTACTTATTTTCAAAAGAACCTGTCGAATTATCTTTAAGACATCGACATTTACCTGCACGGGGCAGAATCATGATCTGCAAAACAAAACAGCTGATGTATAGGATGCAGCATCCACTCCACATATTTCAGTGGGAGGTTAATTTAGACTGGTCCTTGGGTTCAGTGCCTGTTTGCAGTTGGTGTACTTTCAGTGTGCTTTCAGAGAATATATTCCAATTTAGTTTCATCCTAAAGGACTCCAGTTCATATTCTCCAACGTGACTGCTTGATGTGAACAATCCTCTTTTAAAATCCATAAACAATTATACTCCAGGCTACAGAAGAACAGTTTTAACCAAATTGTTTCATTTTGCAGTGAAACTAGCAGAAATGCCAGTGGTCTGTTTTGTCGATGTTTTTATTTAATTTACTTCAAATCACTTGTCAGGAGCTACATATTTTGCTAACATTTAATTTTAAATTAGGTCTTCGTGATGGAATTGAGATGGAAAGGTAGGTAGGTCCTCGTGTTGACTGATAAACAAGGTAGTACTTTCCTCCCCACAACACTATCTCTTCTCTGTACATCGCCTGTGCTCAGTGAAAGGGTGTCACTCATGCTGTCTGGGGCCAAATTTCCCCATCCAAAATAAGAGCGGAGGCTGCAGCCCATCTGCCTGGAAGGGGACAGCAGGCTGTGAAACAGCCCAGTGGTGAGTAGGTCAAGCAACTGTGTCTCTAAAGGTCCAATACCTTCCAGATGTACTGTCTGGTTCCTTCAGTAGCAAAGTGGGTAAATACAATGATTTCGTTCATTCTGTTCTCCTGTAATATTTCAGAAATGAAAATGAAACCCGCCTTTACTTGAAATTTTAAATCACATTTCAACACAAGCTTGGGACTGCTTTCAAATCTTGAAAGGCATTCTTCTGTAAATGAAAAGCTGTTTTCAACTGGCTTAAATGAGCATAGCTCCTGGGCTTTGTATAAAAAACAAACAATCAAGAAAAAAACTACCCCAGAAAGTATACTCTCACCCAATGGTAGAGTCCTACCCAAGCGCTGTTGTATCTCACGCTCCAGTGCAGCACCTTAGACTGTTCAACATATTTTTCCCCATCTCTGCTGCTGAGAATCAGTTGGCTGCTTCTGTTCCCTCAGCTCTGCAGTTGTTTTTATTCCTTCAGCTACATGCTGTTATCATGAATTATCTGATTTCAAAGAAAAGAAAGTGTCTCTTTTTGTAATAAAGCTGTTCAAGCTATTTAAAATGTGTTTTCCAGATTATCAAGCTTTTTGTCACATTAGAATTTTGCTTTAACACAGATAAGCCATAGCTTCATCAAGTTTTAACTTGCCCAAACTAAGCAAAGGGCAGGCTGACTCACTGACAAGTAATAGAAAGCAGAGCTGTTCATCTCTATGTCACCAGCTGAAATTCAGCAAAGGTCATCACTGATAACCAACTGAGTTTTTGATGGCCTTATGAAATTAGTTGATGGTCTTGGTATAGTGACTACTGGACAGATGTTCTTATTATAAAAACCATTATACCAACTGATAACCTCTCTTGCTCGACTCAACAGAGAAATGAGGAACTGAATGAGGTACAGGTGCTCACCCACTTTCTCACACCAACAACTAGCACCTGGAAAATAAGTTTAAAGGCATATTGCCTGGGGTTAAGCGTGTTCCACCTATTCTGAAGCTAAAAGATTTCAGACAGCTAAGCTATTAGTCTATTACCTTTCTTAAATGCTGTGCTATTCTAATTTTTTGTTTTAGAAAAAAAAAAAAGAAAGAAAAGATACTGTCTCAGTCCAAAATTCAAATCAACCTAGGCAGTCAGGGCAAATTAAAACATTCCACAGTAACACTGAAAATAATGGGTGCAATAATATATGATTGAAGAGTATAATTTTATAAGGCTCTACTAGTATCAAGTTCTTACTATTCTGATGCATTTTCCATGTAAGTCTTTTCCAGTAGAAACCAAGACATTTGTGCTATATAAGAAGAAACATGCTATGGAGTTGTTCGCTGAGGCTGGATTTTAACTCTTATTTAAAAGAGGACATCTTCATTAAAAGGAATGATAGAAAACCTTTATTTGTCTCCCCTTTTTAGGGGCAAATTTCTTCTGTTGCTGTCAAATGTAATTTAAAAAAATGTATTTCTACATGCCATGTACTCAGCATTGGAAGTTATTTTTCAAGTTAATTTTACCAATTCAGTTAATTATCAGCCATTTCAGAATAATAAAAAAAAAGATTCTAAAGAAAGATACTGCCAAGGTTGGCTCTGGATGCCAGAAACTCATTGCTTCTTCCTGAAACAAGCAGAATACATAATACTTTAGCAATTTTTCCTGCACTGTACTTAAACCAGATTTCCCCAGAGCTTGCAAAACTTGTGCATTTAGTGGAGACTGTTAGTTCATTCATCAGACACATGATATAAACCACTCTGTTATGCACCTTCAAATCAAAAAAGATTAAAAAAAAAGGAAAAAAGATGCACACAAAGGTAACAGTGCTTACTGAAGGACATGCTTTTTAGTGCTTGGCTGTACAAAAACATGCTCACGCAAACTACTGTCGCAGCAATTATTTATGATTAAAAAACATGGGAATGTTGTGGTGACTTTGCATTAGAAGACTAGTATATGTCAATTGTTTTATTCATGATAAACAGATCATTTAGTTGGAAAAATCCCATCTGCCTAGATATATCTCTTATTATTTATGAGAACCATGTTTAGGAATGCAGGCAGCACATGTGCATAATTAATCCTGAAGAGAATTAGACATTGTTTGATTCACAGCTGAATGCAATTAGCATTAGGAAGTTTACATATGTTGGCAATAACACAGATTAGCAACTAAAGTGCTTGTTAAAAAATTTAACCTGAGGCTGCTGGAGCAGACCTCTCTTAATGATGCTTTAAATGTTGTTGATGAAGTAATAATCAATTTTGTTTTATAAATAGTAAATCAAGAATTTAGGTCTAATTAGCTGTGCTACAGATCACTTCACTTACATATCCAATGTACATGTGATGTGTGCTGTGAACTTTCTTTGAGTCTGGTGTGCAAACAGTTGTTAAGGGAAAGATGTGATCCCTTCTGTAAAAAAAAAAAAAAAAGAAAGAAAGAAAAAAAAAAGACACAGATGGGGAAGAATGAGATGTCTGTGGTGGGAGTGACTCTATGCTCCTGGCACTCAGGAAGGAAAGAGCTTTTCCTTTGTTATTTCAGAGCTTTTTAACTGAAGGATGAAGAAACAATGCCTTGTCTGCCTTTTTAAAATATAATAATTAGATTATAATTCACAGTCTGTGAAATGAAGCCCTCTAATGGAGAGGGAGGAGGAAGAGAGAATATAAGTGATGAAAGTGAGGAGGCAAAGTAAAACTGAGCTGTAATTGTTTTCACTTCAACTTTAAGAAGTTCAACATTAATTAAAATGTTTCTGCACCACTCCCCACCAGATTGGCACAAAAGAGAGCTGGCTGGTATGTGCAGCTGCTGACTGGCAGGGATGTCAGCAAGGCAATTGCCAGGAAGGCTGCTGTTCCACACACAGAGACCCATATAGTCTAAAGATGACATTGCAATTAGAGCAAGCAGTTCTGTTTTTATTCAAGTAGCAGGTCAGCATTTCCTTCCAGGTAAGAAATTCATACTTTCTGAAACACCTAAAAGAGTTAGAAAATTGTTCCAATATATCTTTGCCGTCACTTTGGCTTAGGGTTTGCTTTGTTTTTTCTCATCTTCAATTATCTCTATTTGTATGGGAGATGTTCAGAGACATAAACTTCAGCTGAGCACCTACCATGCCCTAAGAGTCAGCAGGAGCTGGATCCGTGAAGAGTTTTCCTTCTCCTGCAGCTATATTGACTTCTTACCCTCTAAAAGTTTCTTCAGGCGAGCAGGTGCTCTTGGGGGATGTATTGGGCCGTCCCTGTGATCACCCTCCCTACATCAGAGGAGCAGGAGAGGGTACTAATTACTAGCAGTGAATGAAATTACAGGAGGGTACTGCAGGCCCTCCTTCTTCCAGCAGATGCCTGCGTGTCCCCGCACCGAGCACGAGGACGGGTATGCCTATAGCAGGCTGGGAAGCCCATCGCAGGATGGGATGGATAGCCAGGAAAATTTTAAAGTAGCTGAAGGAAGAGGGAGCAAGCAGAGAGCCAGAACCGATGGGGCTTTGCTTCCCCCAGAGCCAAAAGAAACTCATTTTGCATGTGACGACACAAATCGGGCGCTTCCTTGCTCGCTCATCTACACCGCTGCCAGAGACTGTAAATAATCTTGAAGTGGAGTCAGGGCTAAACTGGAAAAGGCATTTAGGCTCCTAAAAATGGGGAAATGTGCTAGCAGGCATTCGAGGATGAATAAGAGCTCTCGTCAGAGGAAGAGCGCGGAGCAGCTTCGGTTGGCCGCGTGTCCTTCGGGGAGGCATGGAAAAGAGCAGCCAGCCCAGAGGATTCCCTTGGTGAACAGCAAGCTCTCCCCATAGCTCCAGGGGAGAGCAGGGAGGGCTGAGCCTGCCGGGAAAGCCTGTGCACGTGCGAAGGCCGAGCGGCTGCTTCTTTAAATGATAAGTGTTGCGAATCCGTAAGTGCTGCTCCATCCCATGATTTAACGTCTGTTCTATCGGTTCCGCGGGCTGTGCGGGAGCTCGTGATGCTCCCCTTCATCGCTGCGACTGATCAGACTGTAAGCATCACCTCAGTTTTTGTATGGAAAAATAGTTGTCTGCATCCAAGCTCAATTCTCAGTATTCTGTGCATTCAAGTCCTATAAAACCAGATGATTCTGTGGAGACATGGCAGCAGCCCGGTGCAATTTTAAGAAATTTCTGAGACATCCTGTTTGTTTATCTTTGTTTAGCTGATAGAGCCAGATGAAAAGAACAGAATACCTCGTATGTCAGGAGACTAAAGTGAATTAATAGACTGCTGTATCTCACAGGAAAGGAAGGAAGGAACAAATGAATGAATGAACTTTGACTTTTCTTAAGTAGACAGGGCAGCTGGGCTCTGACTGATGTTTACAAAAGTAGAGATGCGTTTGAAGCAGCACCATATGGAGAACGGGGAAGAGTTTAAGGGTTAAGCGGGAAGAGCTTTAGGAACCAACAAAATTGAAAAAAACTCAACTCTAAAATACATTTATCACCTTTTACAGAAAATAAATTCTCATAAGCTAAAAAAGGGATCATTTCTGTGCAAGGTGCATGAGAAAATTAAGAATTAGGTCATGAGGAATATGAACAGAAGTAGCAGTTTGGATGCACCACAACGAACAGATTCACTGCATCCAAACATTAATTATGACAGTCTATTGGGTAATGAGAGGACCTTTTCTTGTTTTCATGCTGTTCTTGCTCACAGCTCAAGGAGCAGGTTTGAGGTCACTAGACTTCCTACAGTGCCGGCCCTTGCCTCTGTTTATGACTTGAAACAATAGAACCCTTAAGCAGATGCCTCGCTTCAGAAGCCTGAGTAGTGCTAGCTTAAATACTGAAATAGCATGCTCTATGTGTATTAATAAATCCTTGAGTAACAGGATTGTTTATAATCACTTTTCCAATCGAAACAAATTGAACTCGTAACTGGCAGATTTATTGAAAACAAGGACTTTTCACTTCTGCCTCTTTCTAATATAACATGCTCTATAAGGTGAATAACATAAACAAAGAAAAAAGACCATTTCTTCATTCAATTCCTTTTCTTCAGCTGATGCACTGTGATTTTCTTTTGCAGTTCTTTGCTGTGAGCACTTTGGAGAGTTAAAAATACCAATGTACACAAAGAGTAGCCAAAGAAGATGCTATTATTTGTAGAATAGCAGTAGTAGCGTATTCCACTTTCAGCTAATTGTAATAATGTGCATATTTTCTGTGAGAAATAGGAAGAGATGTCACAGTCTAAATTATTCTATGTTGGCTTTAGGAGGACAAACATTTGTTGTTGACAACTATTTGATCTGTCTCATAATTCTGTCACAGCGACAAAATAAAACATTTTATTCTCCATTTCTGTGATCTTTCACCTAGATAAGAACCAACACCTGGCATCTTTTCAAATTTTCTTTTTTCTTTACATCAGTGGCAAAAGTTAAAAAGGTAACATGAAAAGAAAGATGAAAAAGGAATGCTGTTCAAATTGAAGGACTGCAGTTTCAAGTTTCAATCCTGTATCAAAACATCTCCGCCTCATCTTCTTTCTCAGTCATCACAAATGAAAAGTACAAAGAAGTACACAAACATCAGTACAATGCTGTGTGTGTATTGCTATCCAAAAATCACAGTTACAAAATTATACCTGACATATCAAAAACTGACAGTCACATCCTCAAGATTTTCTTCTGTTCGTTCCCATGGACCTTCTTTATTAATAAATCTGACACATAAAAAGCATCTGTATGACTAAAGTGTCAGTTACTGGAAAGACCGTTTTGATCTACTTCTTAACTTTTAGAAGAAATATTCTCTTTTTTATGAAGACAGGATCCATTCACTGACTGCCAGCTTTCAAATGACCATCTCTTGAAGTTTAATTTTAAGTTTTAAATAAATATTGTATGCATGCAGAATAATTATGATGCTCTAGAGAGACACTGTATAATGACATTGATTCTTTTTTATCTAAAAATGCCAAACCCTTGAGGCAGCAAAGTCTGTATTTGCCACAGATACATGGAGGTTCATTCTACATGTTAAATTATAATAGGTTGCTCATGTTTCTGTCGCTAAGTAGGTAGAGGAACTTCCATTGTAAACTTCAATTTTCAGCTGTTTAAAACTTAGTGGTAAAAATTGGCTTTGGTCAAACTTTTGGTATGGAGCATTTTAGCTGTGGAATAACTGTTCTATTAAAAATAAGACAATTTGTAAATTCTGCTGTAATGCTGTGGAACTCCTGAAAATAAAGCGTAGTGGGTTTGGATACATGTTAACACTCATTACTGAAACAAGCATTGCCTTTTACTAATAAATGTTGTGGACATGTTATTCATAAAAGTATACAGTTATTTCAATATTAAAAAGAAACTGAAATCCTGACTTAAGTGTGAAAATTAGCATTTGTGCATGCAAAGCAGCTTCTCAATGTTTTTATTATATTCAGTATATCTAAATAAATGTTCTGATTTGATAATTAACCCAAAACCCAAAATTATTGCAAAGCCATAGACAAAAAGTCAATAACATGGATAAAGATATAAGCAAGCTCATTTTTTTACTCTCTTGTTCGGTTCACTCCTTAGGTTAGCAGACTTTTGTCAGGAAAGAGTGATTTCTTTTACTGAACATATATTTGATCATTGATAATATGTATAGATCCTTTAAAAAACAACTGATATCTTGAACACCTGTATTTGCTTTAAAACTGCCAGCTATGGTGTTGTTACTACATTAGTTTTATTTTTTTTCTTAATAGTAAAGAATAACAATTATATATATAACAATAATATTACTATTAATTCTTAATAACAATAAAAATGACAGTAACAACAGAATTAATGGACTCCTTCATATCCCAATCCAGCATACACTTTTTGGGAACTACCATCATGCAAGTATTGAGAATCAGGGGGAGAAGGCTCTGAAGACTACAGTAAGTACCCAGAAAAAATTTCCTTTGCAACCTTAGCTTTCATTAAGTTCCTTGAAAGATTCATTCTTTTCATTTAAATGCAGCTAGAAATTATTTATCTAATACTGTATTATATATTGATATGAAACTCCTACAGACTTTTTTGGGGGTGAGAGATGGGCACATTTGGAATGCAAGTCATTCTACCTACCTAAATATCTATTTTATGGTGAGTACGCCTCTTGCCATTAAGTCCTAGCAGAGTAGATGCCTAACTTTTAGATAGCTATTCTTAAAAAAGATGTTCCTATCTTATTGTTTAGGCTGCATAATGTCAGCATATTAATATCTTAACATTTCAGTAGTTATTCCTACGCAAATAACCCAACTGTGTTTAGACAAAATTGATGTCTAACAGAAACACACCAAACCAGGCTGAAATGTGTAGACTAAAGTTGCAACTATTCTTCCATTACATTTCATGTATGGTTGGTTCAAATGGTTTGATTTTAGTAAAGCCATGAACCAAGTACCTCCTGCCTCAGAAGGCTCACAGAAATTCTCTCCCCAAGGACCTATCTCCATAGGGACGAGAGTCTTCCTCCAGTGAACAGGCTCCTTTCCCCTGGTCTTCCCATTCGATCCTCAGCCAAGGTCCAGACGGACTCACTGCTTTCCTAGAAATTCCTCAGAGGTCAGGTTTAGCAGGAATATGCCAAAAGCATGCCATACTTTAGTCATGCAAACTTTGCTGCATAGAGAGCGGGATTCATCTCACTGTGAGAGTTCTCCACATGAGTTAAGCAACTAGACTCTTGTATACCCACGGAGAGAAATGGACATTTCTGGAAAGTGATTCATCTGACTTATATTGCACATCTATCTTGAGAGAAGATTAGTTGTACTTTAGAACTGCTATTTCTTTCCACTGATTACAGACAGAATATAAACTATTCTTGGAGATGCAGATATCTGTATTAAGGACTTCTGAATTTAGAGGGCTGAATCCTATTTAAAACCAAAACCCCACTCATTTCCTTTGCATATTCATAAATTCATTTGTGTTTTCCTTCAATAAATTTTGTTAGTACTACCTTTTCCATTTATAGCTAAATTTGCTTAATGGTTCATGCAGTATATTTTTCCATGACATATTTTAAATGTTTCTCTGCTATAGATACAATCTTGGAAAGAACTGTTGCTGGATATGCAGGTATACAAAACAAGACTATCATCTCCTACATTCATCACCATGTGCTGACTTTTCGACTTCCTTCCCTCTAGAAATAAAAGTTTGCATCAGGTTTCCAGATTAAAGTCTTCTCATAAGCGATTGAAAGTATTGTGACCCAGCTGTTATCATCATTTTAAAGCAAAATTTCCCATTGATTTTATGAAGACTTGCTCCAGAAATTTTTTAATGATTTGGCCCAGTGTAGATTAAGCTGAATATCCTTGTTTGCAATTTTGTTTCTAAGATTCACTTCATTATTAATTCACTTAGTATTCATTGCAATTATACTGAGTATAATTGTTTGGTATTCATGTGGCTGTCAGAAGGATTTTTATAGGCCTTCCATTATAATTAGGCATACATTAATAGACATTTAAAGCATGTTACCATTTTTAATAAAACTTGAAGATGTGGTCTACTAAAAGTGAAAAAGCCTAATAGTGAAATGTGAACGCTTCATTTTAAAATACATAGTTCTTACCCTTGAAGTTTCTGTAATTGGAGGTTTTTGAATTTCTATGTTTGCCTGAATCCAGGACACTGACCTGGATTCAGTTAATGATGTACTGTCTAGTTATGTACCTCCTAAACAGAAGTACAGTGTCCCCTTGCAAGATATTTGGTCATCCAGGGATCTGCAAGACAGCAATAAGTAGGTCAGATAATACCTTCACCATTCTAGAAAACTCTAGAAAACCAGTATAGGCAGTATTTCAAGTCCAAGCAGGGGAACTTTCTCTCTAAGGACTTTCATGGCAGGGTTTCTAGGTAAGAGGTCATTTCCAGGAAGCACAGACATGATGTCCACAAGGACAGGCTTGGTGATTATCCATCATCCATTGAATTTTAGGCAGCCTAACAAGTCCTCGAATAAATCCTGTTAGCAATGAAGTGCATCTCTTTAATGGAGTCAGTAAGGCTATCAACTACACCACATTTACTGTACTGTTCTGGTTTATAAGGAAAAAAAAATTAAACAGGTATATTGTATTCAGCCTCTATTCCAGATGTGCACAAAGGCAAAGGAGAGGGCACAGAACCAGTGGCAGAGCACTCCCTCTTTCTCTAAGCCCACTATTTATGAATATGTATACAGGAGCTAAATAAATCTCATAACTCTTCTATGTAGTGCGAAATATGTGTGACAAGAAAGGTGAAGAACAGCCTTTCTGAGGGTATCCTACAGGACGGTGGTTAGGAGTGTTCTCTGGGAGACAGGAAACCTCTTCCAGCTCGGGAAGAAGGAGGGGACAGATCCTGGGTCTTCCTGGACCTGCTCAGAAACAGTTCAGAGGGGGGGTTGAATAGGAAGGGGATAATCTTCTTCCGGTAGTTTTGTGAAGTTAGCCCCAAAACAGAACTCCCAACCAAAATTTTGAAGCTGATGTAACTTCAAACCAGCCAACCTTACATTTCTCAGGAAGAGAGCATTTGCCAAAAAGGAATTGTGCTGTTCTAGGCAAAAGTAACCCAAAGACAAAGCGGTGATGTGATGACACTTCCTTCTCTGTGCTTTTCTAATAAGGAATAAAACCAGAAAGTCTTCTTGGCCTAAAGACACTCTTATAACTACCTAAGTGTAGAAGTAATTTATTACTCCTCAAGACTGCATGACTTAAGCCAGAACTGAGACTGAACATGGTACATGAGCTGGACTTGAGGTCTATGTAATTTTTGTCTTTCTTGGTGTTATTTTGCAAAATATCCCTATGGAGTCATTTAGGGTTATTTTTTTGTTTGTGTTTTTCTGAGAGAAAGAAAGAGAGTGAGTTCTCTGATGGGCTTTATCTTAAGCCCCTATCAAATAACCTGTTCTGAGGTCAGGTTCACGTTCTAAAAATCTTCTTATGGTTTGAAGCTGCTTTTATGTCTCAGGCCCATGCTAGTTATACCTAGGAAGAGTCTTGCAAAAAAATATAACATCATGTGGCAACAGAACAACAGGCCCAAACCATTTCCAAACTTCTTACTGCATTTTGCACAGTCTTCACTATGGTAAACTAATTAAGAAAACATTGTGAGGATTATTTAGCAGCATATGAAAATAGGAAAGATAATAATGTCTCAGTACAGATTTGTATTTTGATCCATATTTATTTTTAATAGCTTATTCTAAAACAAAATAAATATTTTAATTAATACACATAATTTCTCATGCTAGATAAAAAAGTAGATCATGTAGGTATAGAAGAGTTTCACAACTATTTGTTGTACCTCATGTTACATGTACATTTAAGCAAAAGGAAAAGAAAACAAGGAAAATATATGTTAGAGTAAAGAATGAACACTAATACAACTCTTCATCTTAAATTGTGTTTGCCAGGCAGGAACTCCAAGTGTCTCTCAATACGGTGTGAGATACCTTTAAACGGCTTTCCAAGTAAAGGGGACAAAATAATCATTTCCATATATCCTGTGGCTGTCCAACTGTGTGTTCATAGTTTCTTAAAATGTTTTAAGGAATGTAGTATGGACTAACCTATCTATACCATAATTAAATCATTAGCTCTTTCTTGGAATGAAGAGGAGTTTGGCACCTGTATATAGCATAGTTCAGTGCCTTAAACAAATCAGCCTGTAAAGACCCATAGTCCAAAGTGAAGACAGCATTCAATTCGATTGGTCTTTTTTCACTTTTTTTTCCCCTAAAAGCTAGAGATTTTATATGCCTAATGAAACTAGGGAAATTCATAAAAAATAGGTCATTAAACTTCAGAGTATAATAATTAAGCAACTATCTCCCCATGTGTCTTACTTGCAAATTAAGAAAACCTAAAAACAACATCATATTCCTACATATTGATTACCACCTAGAAAATTCATTACTTTCTAGCTTTGTGTGCTTCAGTCAAGGAGTTCTGCCTTTTTTTTTTTATTCTTCTTCCCCTTTTTTTCCCCTCCAGTTGTTAACGAAAGAAGCAGCATTTCAAGAAGAACAATTAGGTTGGTTTGTGACACTGGACTCCTTGGGGATAGTTTCAGAGCACTGCTGTAAGTAAGCCTGTAGGACACAGTTTCAAACAAACTACACTCCTACAAAGGGTTTTTCTTTTTCCTGTGCCGTGTAATGCACGCAGGGATGTATGTATTCAGGATGAGGAAAGAAAATGGATAAATGGAAGAAAAACAATAAACAAATTTAATGGTGTTTAATGGAACTCTTGTCTACATGCTCTCCCCTTAAAAATGATAATTTGTAAGTGCAAGTCCTTATCCTAAGGTGTGTCTTAGTCTAGACTGAGGCAGGAAACTCTAGGTCAGACATAAGGTGACTGAAAAAATGCATTTGATTTATTCATATCTCTTAATGTGAAATGTGTATTTGAAGAGACTAAAAATCTCAGAAAGACTTTTTTGCAACAGCCAATTACTCTCAGCTTTTTAATTCTAGCAATGCATTTGGAACATTTCCATTGTTCTAAGGGTTAAAAACTTCACCGTGACAATGACGAGCCTTATTACTCAGTCAAAGTAAATGGATCACCATATAACCTTTCAGAAATGTTCTTCCTTAAGCTATTAAAACATTCCATGCCCTTAGATGACAACAATTTCTCTGCCTTTTGAAATTTCTTTTCTATCCTGCAGAGTTCATAGAGATATGCTTGGTTAAAATCAACTTATATAAAACTATGCACTGTAAATTCTGACACTTCTGTTTGAATCTCTTTTCAAACACTTGTCTTTGCTCACCATAATAGATGTCAGTTCTTCTGATGTAGTTCAAGCATGAGCTTCATATGAAGACTCAGCTATGTCTATTGCATTTCTGAAGCTACTACTCACTGAAGTTTTGTGCTGTTTGACATCAAAGATAGGCAAGAATCACCTGCTGAGTTCACATGCATGGAGCAAAACATCTTCAAATCACTTGTGCTAGACAAAAGTTTTTCATATTAAGCTTTCACTATCATGTGGACTTAAAGACAAATGTAGTCCTTGTTAAAGTTGCAGCATCGTGTTATTAAACTATGCATCTGGGCCTCACGATTTATATAAGTTTTAAGACGAAAGATAATCATTTGGCTGATTTATTTTTTGGCATCAATTGCAAAGAATTCTGTTGCGCAAAAAAAATTGTTTTTCATTCAATATGCAGTGATTTTGCTCAAAGGTAAAAACAATTTGAAAGCGTGGCATGATCTAGCTTAGAAAAAAACACAGTGCTCTACTTTTTCAAACTTTAATAGCTGACTTTTTTTTATCGATTTGAAAACCAGAAAGAGGCAACAGTTAAAACATATATTGTATATAGGGAAAATAAATGAAACAAATTCCTATTCTAAACATTCACGAATCTGGGTTTTTTTATAAGTTTAATCAAATAACATGCTGAAAAATAAATACAAATGTAGAAGAAAAAATATTTATCAAGGATCAAGAACTACTGTAAAATGGATGTGTGTCTAATGGATGCCTAATCAGTGTAATAACTGTGCCATAGTTTTTAATCACAGCTCCAGTGATGACACTGTATGTAAACCATATTCAACATGAATATGCATAGGAATTAGATTTTAGAACAGTTGTGTACGAAAAATGTTTATAATTAAATGTCACCAAGTGACTGCGTTAAGTGCAAACCAAAACACAACAGGGCGTGTGATTGTTGTGAGATAATCTAATGCCTTGGGTGTGTCAGCTCAGTCAGCAGATGCTGAGATGTAGTTGCCAATTTTAGCAGACTGAAGATTTTAGTATTATAGGGCCTCCAGTGTTTTTTATTCATTTAAGTGTCTTGAAACGAATTTAAAAGAAAAAAAGATGTTTTTCCCCTACTATTGTTTTTCCATTTCTTTAGTATATGGATCCAAGGGAGCCAATGTGCCTAACACTTTCCAATCTCTGCAGTTTTTCCATAACTGCAAGGTTAAAACCCTAGCAGGCCAGATCATTAACTCACTCCTGACTATTTAAATTTTTTGTACCTAAATTAAACGCCTACTTTAGCACTTTCAATATTAATATGTCTCTTCTTTTAAATACATTTTATATTTACTGAGGACTTAATGTATTACAAATGGAGAGTGTAGTTAGGTTGTACTAGGTGCTTATATGTCCATACAGACAGGTTCAGAGCACGTTTTTGTGTGTTTCATACATACATAAGGGACTTCTAAGTCCCTTTAAGGGCTCTAGCACTTGTTCCTGTATCACAGGGCCAAAAGGTGCTCCCAGGTCTCAAGGATTCATCCTAGCTCCGGCCTAAGTACATTTTGCACTGAGATGCAAGCAGGTGAACTTCCCTTCCTTTTCATCTGTCCCCTGCTCAAGTCTTGTTTTCCATGTAAAATAAATCCAAGGATGCGGGCTGACAGGGAACGGTGTCTGCCCTAGAAGTAACTGTGTAACACCTGAAATGCTACTGGTGTATCCAAAATCTTAGGACACTCTAAATCCCAGACAAAGAAGCTCTGGAATAGACTCTCTCTTGTTGTAGGATCAAATACCCAGACAAATCCAAATCTGCCAGTGAAAGCCTCCTAGACCTTGTGGACCATAATATGACCTTAATATACACAAATTAGGTGCCAAAGCTGGAACTATAGCATGCCTTATGAAGAACGATTGTGCTAAGCAGCACAGAGTAGGAAATCTGGGGATAAGGTGGCTGAGACAGAATATGGTTACAGACTGCTGGTTTACTTAAAACGCAATAAACCCCTTGCCTTGTAGTTGTGGCTCCTTCAGACCTGTCAACATTAATTTAATATCCTACTCTTAACATGAATTGTATTCAATATGAGGCGTTTCAGGATGTATTTAAGCCTGTGCTCAGATTTAATTAGAAATGAGAAATATAGCAGATGGAGAGAAATCATTGTTGCACAGTTGGGCCCTAATGCAAAGAAATTTCTCTAACCATTGACAGTTAAGAACTGCTCGATTAGTAAACCACAGCAAAAGAAAAGCGATCGACAAATAAAATTAAAAAGCAGGATAACAGCTGCTCCAAAGTCTCTACAAAAATCTCTTATGGAAAGAAGGAAAAGACTAACCATGACACCAAACACCACTGTAAGATAACTAGATTGCAGTCCTGGTATTAGAGTTTAGCATCTGTGAAGTTGCTACAGAAGTGACCTTTATATTTGGCTTTCCTGTCAGAGGAACTCAAACAAGACATTCTGTTATCAAAGAAAAAAAAATTCAAAGAGTCCCTTCTACCATCAGTTTTGCATTGTACAACTCTGATTTCCCCATACTTTACACAACAGAGGCAAGTTTCTGTACACAGAAGTAGTGTGCTGCCCAGATAAAAATATTTTGCCTTTAATGAGCTTTATACACCCAGTCATCCTAACATCTGAGTCCACAATGCACAGAAGAAGTAAGCAACACATTAAACTAAACTACCCACAAGAGAAAGCACGAAGCACCAACAGCGGGCGGGTCAGCAATCTCTCATTTGTGAGGTATCAAAGGCTGTTGATAGATCTAATAAAATTACTCTGAACATCTGACCTTTGTCCATGGCCAGAAGGAATGCAGTTATACAATAGGGGAAGGGAAATCGCTGGTGACAAAATGTAGTTTCAAATAAACTATGCTTCTACTGGCAATTTTTCTTTATCCGCTATCATGTAATACGCAGAGGGATGTACAGTATGTACTTAGAACAGGAAATGAAAGTGAAAAAAATGGAAGCTAAAACTGACACTAACAATACTTAAATTGCTTAATGGAGATGCTGTGTACATACTCCCCCAGGCAACAGATCCTTGTAAGTGTTTAGAGCTTCTAATTGTACCGTATGTCTTAATAAACAGCAGGTTACAGAAACTCTAGGTCAAATGTTAGACAACAGAAGGATTTTTTCTATAATTTATTCAAAAGTTTGATTGTATCATTGCACATTAGTAGGAAATCAAACCTCAGAGTTATGAAGCTAATTACTGCCAAGCATTGCTAACGTATGTATGTGTGTGTGTATGTGGCTAGAAGTGTATATATGTGTGTGTGTGCATATATACAATATATATATAATGTATGGGGGGGCTTATATATATACACACATACATATAAATATGTATAGCTGTTTTCCTGAGGGCTGAAGGCATCACCGACACAGTGCAGCAAGCTTTTCTCATGTCTATGTTCTATTTATTTCATAAGTAGCTCAAGATTTTCTTACATTGTCTTATTTTAAAAAGAAGAACATGCATCAAAATACATCAGACATAGCTTCTCTGCTCAAGCAGTTCTCTACCCAGCTTCCTTCTCTGTTTTGCTGAGTTAGGCAACAGTCCTATAATCACACCAAGGACCTCTCTTGAAAAAGGACTCTGTACAAGAGGATCCAACACAAGATGAACAATTACTATTACAAGCTGTTTAAAATGTGCAGACATGCAGAAAAGAACTAAGGTGGAGCAATACCAAAGAAATACCAAAGCCCCCTTGGGTCGTCAGGGTGCTCTTCCACAGGTTTGCATCCTCCTACGCTGCTCTGCTTGTGCCAGCTGCCTCTGGAAAAGCGGAGTCCATCTTGGCAGTGAAGTACAATTTTGATACCCTGCTAGGGTGTTCAGAGAGAGGACCTTCGCTCAAGCTTCAGAGCTCTCTGGGTACAAAAAACCCCAGTATGGGCTCAAACCTCATCACTGAGGTAGCCTAGACACACGGAGCACTTTGACAAGCAGGTGTTACAGGAGTCACTATCATTTCTAGGAATGCTGCCTACCCATTCCAGCCAAGGATGCCGAAATGCCTCTCATTTAACTGTGTACCTTCCTGGCTATGATCTGGATTTATATCATCAAGCGACTGACAGGAACATGTCAGGCTGATGACAGAAGCATGTCCAGAAGTGCATGGGTGATGAGGGTAACTGTGTTTAAGCCTTTTGCCAAACCTGCTTTCCACCCTGTAAGGAACGAAGTATTTATAAGATTCATAAACCTTTTGTGGATTGGCATAGCACAGCTTGAAAAGCCCAAGGACCGAGTAGCTGCCCTGTAACAGTATCAGAGAAAAAAGAAATGGTAACAAACCACAGATTCCATCCCTTTCATAGACTAACGGTGAAGCAGAAACCTTTGGAGAAAAGCTACTTTTCCAGTCTTCCTAAAGTTTTTTTCAGTAAGGTTAAGAAGAGAGGGATGCCAAAGAGGCCTATCAGTTTATTAATTGGAAAAAAGGTTTCATGAAACTGTATAACTTTTATGATTTTGCTCTTAAGTCAAATGAAATGTAGAGCTATCGTGGAGTTTAACTGCTGTAGGTTGTTTCTACAGAAAATCTCTCCATGTCCACACTTAAAAACAAAACCAGAGCTAACCAAAAGTAGTGAACGCAAGGACCAAGATCCTCTTAACTGAAATCTTCCAATCTCTGCCAAGGAGTGGTGGCTGGAGGTCTACATCTGTACTTTTCACAGCACTCTGATGGCCAACCTATCCAACTGAGAGGAGGTGACAACACCATCCACCAGCCAAAAGTCCCTTGCCACAACCAGACTCTTTCTAACTAGAAAAAGCCAGGTCATTGTGCCAACTAGTTAAAACTCTTAAGACCAGATGAAAATAAATAAATAAAATACAAACAGTTTTATATATAAAATAGATATAAAACAACTCAGATTCCATAAGAAATACAGACTATGCCTCTTATAATGTTTTGAGGTATGGTAGGGGTCAGCACCCAAAACAAAAAAATGTGTTGAAGTTTCAAACAATTTTTCATTTGAAAAAAATAAGCAAGGGAGGATATTTATAACAAAAATATACATCTATTTGTTCAAATATATCTGCTAAGATTGTAAGAAATCTTAATTGCTGTTCCTCTGGAAATTATATATTTTAAATATGTTCAAAATGGAAGAAGAAACATGTCAAAAAAAGAAAATTTTGAAAGAAAAAAATATATTTAAAAAGTTACTATAAAGGGGAACTATGACCTTTCTGAGGTTTTCGTATGGAACATTTAAGTGAAGCAGATACACTTTTGTTTAATGCTTGGTTTTGGATAAAGAAATGGAGGATATCCTGCACTGTTGTTTGTGGGTTTTTTTTAATCAAAAATCTTCCATGAAGAACAAAACCAAAAATTGATGATTTCATTTGAACAGCCACTTCCTTATAAAAGTAATGACTAGAATCTCTGGATATAAAGAAGAAAAAGAGGAAGGAAAGAAATACGTTTTAAACTAACACTGAAAAATGGGTAATAAACTTGCCACCAAGGGTCAAAACTTTTTCTTCCTGATCTTTTATTATGATGATACATAATCTTAAGACTCATGGAAAACATACTTATTCTACTTTGGCTATTTTGACTTGGTTTTAATGGCAACCTTCAACACTAAGTTCATAATCCCAAGAGAATTAATTTCCCCTACTCCAAACAAACTCTCTCTGTGTCTATATTTGTTATCAAGTGTTACTGAGCAATAAGTCTTCATATAAAATCTACCTCAACTCATCCACCACCACCATTTCTCTTCTAGGCCATTTGAATGTATAAGGAAACCATGGGGTGCAAGAGTAGAGATGTCTGCCATAGTGATCTATAAACTTCTACCAAAATAGTCAATACATATTTAGTCTTTTCATTAACTGCAATATTTACCAAGGAGCTAAAGCTTTTAAAAGTATACCTAGCTATTGTTATTTATTCCTTTCATTAATTAGGAAAGGGAACCAACAATTTATCATTAGACACTACAACCACCACTTATCCTAAAATTATGAAATGTGGATCCTCCTGAGTATACAAGACCCAAAAGATCATCAAAAAGACTTGGTTTGTTCATTTAAATTCAAATGAAAAAGCTGTCACCTGGTTACAATCAATATAAATACATACAATGAATACCTAATGGAAATATTATGAACTCATATTAAAATTTGTGTATTTTCATCATGTTTGGATATATACTTATATCATTGGGCAAAGATTGTATTATCCCATTCTTTAATGACATATTGTTCCTTAGAGCTTGAACTCTATTTCTGTCTTCATCATCTGCTGTGTACTCTGTTGATAAGCAGGAAAAGGAAGTAAGCACACTGTTTCTGGAATAAAAATAAAACTTTATATGTAACTAAGAAGTTACTGGAAAAACCACCATGTAAAATATGACCTGTACTGGAGCAGTAAAGTTATCTCACTATTGTAAATGAGCACCCTGCCAAGTGTCAGTGAACACCCTTTGCATCCCATTCTTGGAATTCATTTGCAGTAACAGCAACACAAGATCATTTGGAAAGACAATTCTGCTTATAATATATTTTTTTCAGGACTCACTTTCCACAAGGAAGATAACACCTTGTGTAGTGATGGAAAACAGAATCCATCTTATGACTAAATCTGACATTTTCATTCCTTTACATATCAACCAGAGTAATGCAATCAAATATCGGAGCAGATGTATCCATAGACCTAAGCTGAACAACCACAAAATATCAAATCATATGGCATGCATTACAGCAAAAAAAGGACTAGACCTAAGGACTAGAAACACATTCAAAAATGACAGAAAACAACTTTCCTCCTCATCTTTATCACGCTTTTGCAGAGTTGGTGCCCTGATTACCTTAATATTTGTTATTAACATAGAGAGAGAAAAGTCATCCTGCCAAGGAGCTTCTGACTGCTCCGAGAAATGTAAAGGCTACAACTAAACCAGTGGCCTTTTCTCCAGCATTTGCTATTTTGAACAGTGGAATTGAATGCAGTCCAGGATGCTGGATCTCTTCTCATAGCGTGTTTCACCCACGCTCAACCTGGAAATCTCTGCTTTTTTTCCATAATACAAGGAATGTTCACAACATGTTGGCTGCCGCACGTAAAATCCAGACATTTCAGATACTCTATAACAAACACGCGGGAAATTAAGACAGCTGCATGGAAAGCATAACTTGTTCTATCAGCTGAAAAGAAGGTTACAGACAGCTGGGGACATCTTCTTCTTGTTTGCAGAAAGGTTTCTCAGGGTAGAGTGTTCAGCACGGAGGGACAGCATATCACACAGCGAGATGTTCACCACAAACCTCAGAGTGACGAAATATGAAATACATATGCTCCTCAAGGAATCCACATATGAAACACAGACAGAAAACAATAGCATCGGTTGTCTTAATAATACGCTTCCTATCTCAAAGACTGGCAAAGCAAAGAGAAACATTTCTGTAAAAGAAGTGTTATGTCCACATGTGCCATCTGTCAACATCTGCTGGTGAATCCCAAAGAGGTCAAGTGTGCTGCAGTTTGAACATTTTTGTGTTTCAACACACTGAACCACTTTGAAGAGTAAGTTAACAGCCCTCTTGTGTTGAGAAGCTCTGTCCAAATGGATACTTTCCCACTGTTTTTCAAAAAGTGAGCAAAACAAGAGAGAAAATCGATCTTGACAGCAGCCATGCCCTAATGATCTGATATACATTAGCCTGTTCAGACCATCGCCACTAGGCCTTTCTCATAATGAAAATACATACAAATGATGTAAACGCCGTTAGGCTGAGTTACACCAACATACAGACACTGCCATTACTGTAGCTCTGCAATTCCTTAGCAAAGTAGACGCAGTAACATAGGAGTTATTAAAAAAATTGTGCCCCCATAAGGTAGTGTCTGAGCAACTCACAATCAATTTAGAACTTGTCCTCTAACCACTACTATCTGGTGGGGAAATACACTAATTTCTGGTGTAATTTTGTTAGAAATAGTATAAAAGGAATTAAGTGACATGTCCAAGGCCACCTGAGCAATATGAGGCATAATGGAAAACTGAACTCAAGGGCTCTGAACCCCAGGCTCCGTAATATAATAAAAAAAGATCTTTCCTGTTTAATATTAATATTTCCAGTGTACTTGGGGAAGTCACTACAAGGAACGAACAATTATGCAAGCATCAGGAATCAGAAACATCCATAGAAGTAAATGGGAAAACTTTTATGTCCAGAAGACACTGCTGTTGCTGTTACAGATAATGATACCACAGCTGATCCTCACACTGCTGAGTGGGGCGTAATGTCAGTTCTGGATGAGGAGCTACACTGCAGCAAAAATTCTGATCATGAATCCCATGATACCATATCAGCATTTAACAGTCCCGACTTTCATGCCTAGGAGAGAACTGACTAAAATGCCAAGCAAAGAATCAGTGAAATCATTGTCAACTCTATTTAATATGTTTTGAGAAAAAGGACTAATTATTATTAACTACTGATCAACTACAGAAAGACATGGGAAGGTGAGTCTAATCTTTAGGGGAAGACTAATACCCTGCATTTACAAATGCATGTTCTTTACTTTTAAGCTAGATTTTTGGTTCTATTTAATAGCATCTGTATTTGGCAGGTTTAATCTGCCACAGTTTTTGCTATAAGATTAAAGCCATGAGTAAAATATTGAGGTTTAGGGGTGTTGAGAAAACACTTACTGTTTCCTTATCATTTGAAAATAAAAATAATCACAGCACCATTATATCCAAATAATCAGAGACTCATTTAGAAGTAATTAAGACCGTCACTCCTCTTAGTATGAGAATGAGGAGATGCCATGCAGCCCCCAGCTCCCCTTGTAGCCACCTCTGCAGTAATAACAGATATTTCCCTTCCTTTTTGAGTTTTTGATGTTGCTGGTTGAATATTTTTTAAAATTATTTTGGGTCAGTCTTCCATCTCTGAGGATCAGTCTCATTCTTGAAATATTTTTCTCCTGTTCCTAGATTTTATTATTACTACTATTATTCAGTTCCATAGTGCTAGTGCATGAGGATACTAGTCCACTCCATGTGCATGACCTTGTACAAATGCACAGCAAAAGCAGTCTGCTATCTGTGATTATTCAGACATAATTCATAATTAATAATGTGTGAACAGGCCAAATTTCAGAGACTTCTGGCTGCCTATGGTATTTGTTCATTTTGATTTTTGTTCATTTTAACAACATTTAATTTCAATGATTATTTCAACATTTTGAACAAAAACACCACCTTTAATTCTGAGTCAGTAAACACCCCTATGAGTTCCCAAAGAGTTTCCAAAAAAGTTAAAGTAGACCCCAAATTATATCTTTTATCTCTTTAGACCAAAAAAAAAAAAAAAAAGGTAGTAGAGTCATCTAAAATACAAGCCATTACACTTGTTTTATACACCAGTATGAAGCAAAAGAAGGCACAAGTCCAATTTTTTTTGCAAATCCTTTGCAGTTCACCTTTAAACTAAAGGTCATCAGGTGAGAATCGGTGTGTTTGAAAGCACTTGAACTGCTTAGGGAGCTGATCTCATCTGTATTATTCATACATTTTTGCCGATTAGAAATCACAATGGACTGAAATATTTCTAGTCTTTCACATCGGCAGGCATCCAGAGAGCACTGTCTTTTATTTACTGACCATCTTAAAAACGACACAGTTTTTTCTTATTTTATAATAATATGCTGTCTGACCAGTTCAGAGAGATCTCTAATAATGTCTCAGTCCAACCATGGGTCTCATTATGTTGGTAGGAACTGTCATGCAACTGTGAATGTGCAATAAGTGTAGAGGTACAGTAAATGGCAGGAAAATATGAAAAGCATTCTACTTTCAGATGCTGCACAAAGCTATTTATTCCTACTACACTGAATGAACTAAAAATTGAGGAGAGAAAATGAGGACTTTACTTCATGGCCTTCTAAATTTAAACAAAGAGAAGATTTAAGGATACATCTTACAGCAGAAAATGAGGGATGTTACACAGAGCAAGACATGCACATAGCTTTTCTTATATTCTATCCATTTTTTAAGCACAGCAGCACATTGATTTCAGTGGAAGTTCTGTTTAAAAATCAATGCTATAGCATGACCCAGGTAACAGTTTAGAGACTACACATATTATTCATAAATGATGTGATTCTGGCCCAGATCTATCACCCTTACTGTGGGCATTTTCCTCTGACTGTGGTCGCACAAACATGCTATAACAACTGTACGATTGTATCTCTGGATTTCAGCTTTATAGAAACGGAAAACTTTTGTCCTTTCATTCAATTTTGTGTACTGGCTTACGTAAAATATGCTATAAAGAAAACTGGGGTTTCAAAATAAATAGTTACACATGACAGAACAGAAGAAGTGAGACATGTCTGAGGATTTTGATGCACAGCAAAGAGAATTTATTATAGCATGTATCTTCCTAACCTTGGGTCTGGCCTTCCTATTTGGAAGCACAAAAATGTTGCCTACAAAATGAAATGAGAGGTAAGTCACCCATTTGCTCTCTGTCTGTGCCACATCGCTGCTGCTTCTGGCATGACATTTCTTAGAGGATGAGACAGAGTGAAGAAGAAAGGGAACTGGTGAAGTGCCTTTCATTTCATTAACATACCTGTCAACAACATATGGACCTACTGCTATCGACACTCTTGTCCGTTGCAGATCTGTTTGGTTCACCACATAGGCACAAATTTCACCCCTATAGCGAGTACTGCAGTAAAATCGACACTCGCGCAAGGATCAATGATTTAAAAGGCTTGCACTCACCGCAGTACTGTCTACACCCAAACAGAGGTTTTGTAAATTATCATTGTCCAAGAACTAAACAAGAAATGAATTGTTCAGATCAAAAGAATATGCAGGAATATTCTCCGCAAGAAGAGGGAAAAGAGCACAATCTCATTTCAATTGGTACGAAATATTCTGTTCAAAACCCAGTAGTTTGGGCACATCCACAAAAGCCAAAGCAAAGAAAGGGATAAATTCACCACTACTCCAGAGGGCGGCTACTTGAATTAATAGCCCGGTTGGTGGGAAATTCACCCAAGCTGTGCAAGACCTCTCTTCCAACTAAGAGATACGATCCCGAGCTCCCAACCGCCAGGAGAGCGTACTGACGAGCATGCCCCAGCAACGCTCCGGGGGAAGCCGAGGGGCCAGGGCCAAGCCAGCCCCCAGGCACTGATCCACTTTATATTCACGGTGGCAGAGGCTGGAGCCCAGCAATCCGCTTCTGCAACGCGTCTCGTCTGCAAGGCTCGAAAGCCCTTCTTTCCCTGCTTTGCTCCATGAATATTTAGGTACCCCAGGCAAACTGGAACAGCTTTCCCCGGAGGGGTGTTGGTTCCAGCGCCTCCCTGAATCAGACAGAGAGTGGGTTTGGACCGGGGTCTTGTGCCACTCGGGAGAGCAGCCTAACCACCACGCTATTAGGTGTTCGAGCGTGGAGCTCCCGAAATCCCTCCTGTGGGAGCAGTGGCACTTGCCATAGCATATTTAAATATTAATTGAGCAAGAGAGTGTGAATGACTCTTTAAGCCTGACTAGCAGTTAAGGTGTTCTCCTGGGACATGGGAGCTACGATTTCAGATACCCTTAGGCAGAGCAAGGAATTGAACCCAAGGCTCCCGCGGCTGCATCTCTCTTTTTGCCCACTTCTGAATCCAGCCTGACTCCAGCCAGCACGATGGAGATCCACAGATAGCTAAATAACCCCAAACTGCATTGCTCAGTGAATTTACTGTTCAACAAGAAATCTTTGCCCCACTTACAACCCACCCCACTTTTGCTTCCCTGAAGAGTCAAAGGTGCTGATGTATGGCACCCCGCTGCTCCTATGTGTATGTACGCCTCTTCGCTTTTGAAATATTAGCACTATTTTTCCAGAGTTAGAAGTGCAGTTTCCCTTTACTTTCTCATGGGAGCGATCAGTGAACCAGGGCAGGTCAAGACCGTTTATTTTAAGAGTGCGAATTTTACATTGCCATGCCAATAATGCCATATGTAGAGTAGATGAGATTGCAAGGGTGTGTCTAAAGGTAAGGCGAAAGTTTGACAGATCCGGGGAATGAGCTGGGGAGTGTTCCAAAGTCCCTTAATATCCTTTGAAGGGAAAGCCAATACGGGAACATCTTTACGGTAGAAGCTATGTGGGCAGAAACTGTAAGCCCATTCATGTCTCTAATTGTTCCACATCTGAAGGAGGCTGCTGCACATCTGTTATTCCACCACAAGAGTGGAATCTTTTATGAATTTGCCTGCACCTATCATGCTGAGGGAAGGTTTCACTGAGTAAAAAAGGATTTTCTTGCCAAACTGTGCATCCTTTTGGAAACTAACCGGGGCCAACACAGATGTGGTGAGCAGCACAAATCCCTCTTTGGAGCATAGATGGTTCCAGAAAAGCATCATTTTTCTACTGCTGGCAAGAAGCCGTAAGCTCATTTATGTTATTTTCTGAGAAGCAAGAGGGGACACTAACTCCAAATGCCTCGGTGTATTTGCTATTCTAACGCAATTAAGTGACTAGGAAAAAGAGTGATGCCACACACAATCGCATTAACTGTAAGAGCTTTACAATAAAGCGTGGTAAAAAATATACAAGCAGTACGAGGGGGTTAAGGGACTTGGCAATGATACCTATGGTCTGGGGTGTTCATCCAACTGAAGGTAGCAGGGAGCAGATATTTTGATGGCTTATATGAAATGAGGCATTCTCAAAAAAAATGCCTAATAGTCCTTACCAGCACATTTTTGGCTCTCTTACTGCTCCCAGGGTAATTTTAATGAAGTCAGAGAAAGTGAAATACTTTGCACTATCTGAAACAGCCTTCCGAGGTTAAGACTGAGGTGCTACAGGCTGGCAGACTGGGGCAACCTGACGTGTCCCTGCTTTTTCTCTGCTTGTTCTTTACATCAAGAGACCATTTTGTTTTCTAGGACTTTGTCTCCATCTACCATTACCAAACTATCACACATATAACACATGAAGACATAAGATGCTAAATGTTTTGGCTACATGTTCTGGCTCCTTAGCCCTAATAACGTGGATTAAAGCGTTCACTTCCATTATAAACAGAATGGTGCAAATAATAAATTGCTTTTATGCCTTGACATCAAAGATAAAACAATTAGTTTGGGCCTGCTCAAAGCAAAAAAAACCCCTGGGGTACATATGTGTGTGTATATGACTATTTTGATTTCTCTTTAATTTACCCTGCACTGAGAAGCACATATCTTTCAGCTTTATGTTTATTATTTTATTTTGAAGTCCTTTTTGAGGCATAAATATTATTAACTTTGTGATCAGCAATTTCAAACATGTCACAGCAAAATATTTGAATATTATTTAGATTTTGTCCCCTCTTTTAAGCTTAAACTATTAAGTGAAAACAACCTAAATCATGTGTGTTCAGTCCACTGAAGTTTCATTTTGTGTTAAATATTTTGTCAACAGATAAAATAAAAATTATGAACAGCCATTATTGTTCCTATTAGTATTTTTGTCTTCTTTTGTCTCACTCCTTCATGGTGAGGTGATGTTGCTGTACAGTATTTACCCTCCCAAAATTATGTATCAGGAGATATTTAGAATATTGCAAATACAGAAAACAGGAATTATAAAAACCCTATAGTATTCACCCCTACCCCAGAGTCAACAAGCAGATGTGGGAATACGCAGCAAATATTAACATGTGACCACAGTGCTGCATTCTGGAGCAAGTTTAGAAAAAACAAAGTTTACAACACATGCTGTACACAGAAAGTTGCATTAGAGACTAAAAATCGGGTTCGTGTCTTACCACTACACTGAGATATACTATCCGATCCCCTTCAAACCTGTTGTCATGCCCAATGTATATGCTGAAGAGGGCTGACAGATTTTCAAGAGCTGAATGTTAGGTCCTACCCATGAATTAATTGTCAGGTCTATGCCATTTTTAATGCATTGTTCAATAAGTATTAATCTATCTGCTGATCACTCAGAAGGAAGCTGCCATTCCGCATAGGAAATGATTAGCTTGTCACAGAAGCACATATTGGAAGGTCATCTCTTGACTTTGGCTGAACAGCTCTCCTGACAGAAAGGGTTAACAAGCAAAAATCAGCAAGGTTCAAAGAGATCTGTCTGTAATAAATGAGCTACGTCCTTCTCTTGTGAAAGATTTTGTAAGATAGCAATCATATACAAATACCACTGGTGCTTTTTTATTAGTACACCAGTCTCTGTTATTAGCACAGTTTGCAGAAGTGAAAGGATTTTACTGATCATCATTATTTGCGCTGTTATCAATAACTACACACACAGACCAAAAATTAAACAGTGCAATGGGGGAGTGTGAATGGGTGAAGAGGGGAGAAAGAAAAAAGGAAAAGCAGAGGGGGTGACGGGGGCTATTTAAGAGGCAAAAAACAGTTCCAAGGGAAAATCTGCAGAAGTCTACATGCACACATAGGCATTGCCTGTGCAGCTCTTCAAAAGGCTCTGAGCTTTGAAAGATACATATTTGGGTAATACTATCTTCATATTGTACCTAAACAGTAATTGCACGTGCAATGCATAGAGAATACACACCAGCAACAAGAGAGTTTATATTCAACCCAGTTTTCAAGATACCTAATATTTTCTCAAATATTTTATAGGTTTTAGCTTAGGGATAAATTTGAAGCTGGCTTTTCCCCGGTGAAACCTGTAACAATAGAGAAATATATACTGAAGGGAAAGAGAAACTGGGATATTGAGCAAGCCTAACAGAAATCTAACATTTCATTTTGTACTTAATAATTACTTTTTACAGATCCTTTTGACTGGGAAAGCTTTTATATCTCAAAGTTTTACTGCTCAGCTACGATGCTGAAAATCTGTAGATTTTTTTCCTTGCTTCAGATTCTAAAATATACATATGGTCTGTTTTCTGACATGAGACAGTAGTTTCAGTTTCAAATAGCAACAGCCTATCTGCCAATTCTTTACGTAAGATTTAACAGCTAAAAACTATTTTAAGCCAACCTGTAAAACTCACTATTGTTACAGTTAGCAGGAAACAGCTAATTTGTCCATATATAAACAGAAACTTCATGTTTTGTTGTATAGCTATGGCAACTTCTACAAATGACTCATCCAGGACTTTTGTTATGTCATTTTATGACTCAGACTTATTAATGTTCACCCTATTACCTCTCCCAGCCTCCAGTACAGTATCTCCACCTTCTGAAACCACTCTAAACTATGTTCTTAGGTCTGAATGTCCCTATCCAGCTGCCCATTAAAAATTACCAACACAAGAAAAATTCTTTCTTGATCGGGGTGAGCACTATCTAAAAACTCTGAGTTTTAGCTCTGTGCACCCAGAGCTCTAGGTTGTGGTCTATTACATGATGACAAGACCTATTTTATATTCAAAGTAGTGAAATGACTACAGTATGTGACAAGGAGATAAGTACACCCACCTAGTTTGTTTCCAAGTGGATCGGTTCTTCAGCATGTATTAAGCCCTTCCAGATTTATCCCCGGCGGCTGGCTCTTTGCCAGGGCTTGGATTCTGTTCTGGTGTGCAGTGTGCTGAGTATTCCCAGGTGCTGGCATATTTTTATGCCTTAGTCCTTATTTACAGTTTTTCTAAGGGTTACTTTGAAGTCTGAACAATCATGTTGCAGCACGCTACAAAGTTCTTTCCACATCCAGCGATCTTTTCATGTTGCCTTAAGTTAAGCCATCTCTAAATGAGAAAATAGGAGGATGAGCACTAATAAACTTCAGAAGGAAAGAGCCTATTTCTTGCATAAAATTAATAATTTCAGTGTACCAGAAGCTATGTGAGCAATCACAGCACAAGATTAAGAACTTAAAATCGTGATTCACTCCATCCTCCTGAAATTCTTTGACAACGGCTACTAATATAGTACTACTTTCAACTTTATAGCTCCCCTTTTTACCAACCCTGCTATTATAACACTTGACATGCTTGGCTGCCATGGTGTAATAAAGAGGGGTAAAATGATGCATTAGAGGTCCCTGGTGCAAATCCTATTCAAAATTTTTTGGTTTGGAATGGGCAGTACAAAAAGGCAATACCAGGAGTTTAAGGGTCATAAAGTAGTACGGGCACTCAGCTCCTTAAGTTTCAGTTAACTTTCGAAAAGCCAAAGCAACAACGACAAAAGCTGTAAGGATACATTTAACTTTCCTTTGGAGAACAGGCACCTAGAGAATAGTAAGGGAGGGAGAGCAGGGAAGCGGCCACATTATGCTGCAGTTTTAGCCAGCATCACTCATATGTGACTCTCAGCAGCTGTCTGATGCAAATAACTGCTCAGTGCCTGGTAAAACAACATGGTATGGTAGCATGCTTCACACCGTGAGGCAAACGGTACTCTGCGGAACAACAGGGAAAATCAGAATAAAGCTCTGGAAAATCAATCCAATGATTTGAGGGTTTTGAGCATTCGCTCCTTAAAATTAAATTCTAATTGCTTACAGTTATTCTCACAGATTCTTTTCATATTAAAAAAAAAAAAAATGTTTCACAGTGTAGTTTATATCTCTTGCTCAGTGCTTTTCTTTTAAAAAAAATACATTATTTTCTTAAATGCATGTATTTGTGGCTTCAAAATAGTTTAATTACTTTGTAGAAAATATAGCTTACTGTATACAAACTGTAGGACTTTGGTCATGAGATATTAAATGTTTGTATGCCTCATTGCAATGCTATCATTTGCAATTGTGTTTGTGGAGGTGTGATAAATTTGAGAAGGCAGCTCTAGTTTATTGTCAAAGGACAGACAGACAGAAGGGCCTAAGTCCAGGCATGGTTCTCCTTCTAGTTATAACGGTAGCTCAGCTGCTTAGCGCTCCTTGCCTTAGGTTTGCCAGCTGGGATATTAAGGACCTGAACAGGGCTCTTACTGATGTACACGATTCTATTTTTGGAGAGAAATGTACTAGTGAGTAAACTGAGGAAGGGAATATGGGTGAGATTCAAAGCCCATTCAAGTTTCTGAAATGATTTGATTAATTTTTGCTGTTTTCAGAGGAGACATTTCACAAGTTTATTTAAATTTCTAATGGATAGTGATACAGTGTAAACTAAACAATACTTTTATCATCCTCAGAAAGTCTAAGATATGGAGACAAAACCAGAGGAGAAATAACAGGGAAGAATATGCTCTATTTTACCATCACACAAATGCATGTATAACAGATAAACATCCTTCCTTTCACGCTGGATCAAGAGCCAAGGGAGATACCGCATACTTGAAGCCATCAACCACTTAAAACTGCTATTGTCAAAGCAATTTTTTACAGCAGACTGATTTGTATGCAGACCATTTTTAATAGCACAGAAAGAGTTTGGGACCATGTGTTAGAGTACACAAGTGATTTCCAAAAGACATTTGAAATGTAAAAATTCTGGAGGCTGCCTCCTTCCTTTCTCCCCTTCCCTGCAACATGCATACACATGCACACACGCACCATCAACTTCCACTGACATTTCTTCATTACTATGAAGAAGCTCAGGCTCTCTTGAGGGATTTTGCAAAGCACTGCTCCTCTTTTTAAGTAAGGCTACACACTTACGTCTCTACAAATGATTTCCATAAGTTTATATTCCATCAAAACACATGATTTCAGATCTTAAGGTGTAGAAGTGGTGTTAACAAGGTCCTCCTATGAAGATTTTAAGCTCTTTTGAATGCAATTTCATTCTTTCTGGTGGCTTCCACTTGTCAAATTTGCACAGGGCATTGGGACATTCTTTGGCATCAGAAGGTGCAGCTGGAGAATAAAATGTCCGGAAATCCACACTGCTAAACTGAAATCTTTGCTTGTCTGATCTAGGAAAAGGCCATATCCTGGTGCAATGTTATCAAATCCTGATATCTGCAAGAGATGCTAGCTTTCTGTAAGAAGAGTAAAGTTAAAATAAAATAAAATAAAATAATAATTAAAAAAAATACTGAAACTCTCTCCTATGGTATCAGTCTATCAACTATTTTGGGGTTCCACATGGTCACCACAGTATTTAGGGTAGACACTGTGATTTGTCTTTTAAAAACCAGCGCATTAAGACAGAACCACACTTCCCTCTTAGCTGAGCACCAGCTAAGGCTTAATATTAACACTGGATTAGAATTTTAGTGGGAAAAACAATGATCTCTTTCCACTGTAAAGCTACTAGAACCATGTAACCCAGCTGTAAGCATGCTCATCAAAACAGGAACCCAAGAAACCAGACACTTTGCAATTCCATTTCACTGCACTTTCAACATACAGTAACAAAGGTAACAAAAGGATGTTTATTTCCTTTCTAAAGCAGACAAAGAAGCTGCAGTGGGCATTTACTGTTTAGGTTTCAAGATAAGGATGTGTGGAGTTCACAATACATCCATGCCAATGACAAGATAAAACAGAGATCATGTGAATTGTAGAGTGGGCTGTACAAAAACCCAATATTACAGTAATACAAAGAATGCGATACTTCAGTATTTCTATGACAAATTACTTTTTCCACAATGGTATAAATCAATAAAAAACTTACAAGTATTTTGCAGTTCTTATTTGTTCTGTCTATATTTACACTTTTAAAAATCTAATAGAAAAAAATCATCTTAGTTATTTTTAAGTAATACCATTGTAGGAAAGAAAAAAAATAGAAAGCAGCTAGTTTTCCCTTTATGTGGTGCTGTAAGACAGCAAAATCTAGTGGGATGAACAGAAGAATGGAAACTGGGACTTAGGAGTTTTATTTCTTGCTCTTACACTGATACACTGTTTGAACCTCAGTGAACCACTAAACTCCCTGCCGCAACTTCACCAACCGCGTCAGGAGAAGAACGATTGGTCTTAGAAGTACTGCGAAGCCCTGGACGCCAGACCTGTGGTGGAAGGCACACCATGGTGGGCAACAAGTCCTGCTTTTCCGTGGCTCCACAGAGCAGAGTCCCAGACTGAGCATCATCAGGTAGCGTTGCCCCAGGCTCTGTTAGTCTTCACATACATACATTCCTTATCATGGCCCATATTTGCTGTGCAGAAAGGAGGTGTCCCACTGCTTCACATGAATCCTCCCTCACTTGGGCTTGACCATTTTGCACAAAGAAAAGAGGTGCTGCAGCACTACCATCCATATGCCTACTCCAACATTCTTTCACTCAACATGACTTCTCTTTTGATTTTTCTCCCACCTCCACCACTTAATGAAGAGAAGCACAAATCACGCTCGTATGAAAGATCAAGAAATATTTCTACATAAAGAACTTCAGTATTCTCTGAGTGCTCTATCGTGGTTCATTAGGAAAATTGTCACCAGGTAACAGCCCACTTCATGACAAATGCAGTCAAACTACCAATGTCTCCCTAAGCCTCCATTCACAAATATGCCCTAAATAGGTCTATTTACACACAAGCCACAGTAACATCCAGCCACTGCCATGAGCCAGGAGAAATACACTGAAAAAAAAAAAAAAATCACTCTAAACTTGCATGGTTTTTTAATTCCCAGATTTAATATATTTACGCATCATTCCCAAATGACTCAGAAAGGCCTATTCCTAAAGAGTGGCCTAGATGACTAAAAAAGGTCTTAACTGTAATGGAGAGCTAGAAAGGCAGCTACTGACACACCAGAATCAGAGTGCTGGGCTTATCGCTGAAATTTCCCTGGTTAGTTCTGTTAGATCGCCTCAGAGAAGCGCCAGGCCATCAGATGTAATTAAAACCAATAACTCTCCAACATTCAGATGCTGCAAACGGAGGTGTTAGCACAGTCTCCTGGAGTCATAGTAGAGGACCTTGTAAGGTGAAGTGGATTACAGGAGCAAGAAAAGAGATTTAAGTGTCCTTCAGTAAACAAACATCTGTAATTCTTAAATGTGTCTGCACTCTAAGCGATTTCTGTCACGTTTGAGGAAAGAATCCTCTTCTCTGCAGTTCTTGTCTCTCTCTCTTACTCATGGTCTCATAATGTTTCTCTCTTCCCTCTGAATGTTGTTCTTCCTATGCTTCATATAAATTAACCGCCTTACTGCCTTTATAAGGTTTTAGGGATGTAAACTCTGTCAAAGGACGGTGATTTAGAAAATTCTAACACACATCAAAAAAGTAAAGATTGTCTTGAAATGCAATTAACATGCAATTAACAAAAAGCTTAACACAAAATTAAAATTCTGCAATATTTTTCCACCTAGCTCCATGTCAAACTGGTGGCTTCTCTACATTAAATTTAATTTTGGAATTTTTATGGCAACTATGTATTATCAAATCTTGCATTAACATGCATATTCCACCTTTTGGGCTCAAGATATATTCCAGTATTAACTGGAATTGTGAATTGCAAATTGCCTTTCTCTTATAAAATAAACTTCCCGAGTTCGCCTCCCTTCACAGCTACTGTATTAAATATGTTTGAGCATATTCCACTTTTTGTCTGGGGATAACTTACACAGTTTTACAGAGAGATGATATTTCAGAACTGAACATCATTTCTCGTTATTAAAGTAATATTTAAATTGACGTTAAAGATTACAGCCCAGTCTTCGCTTAACATTGTTTCGGCACAACATCTTCTGGTGCTCTAAGGGTAGAGGTTAGGCATGGGGGGAAGAAAGGGGTGTATGCCAATAGATTCGAGCTCCGCGGTCCAGCTGGGCGCTTTGACCGCATTTCAGAATGAGATACAGATGCCGACAGTTTCTTTTTCCTCCCTCCTGGCAGTGATTTCCACCGCGGGAAGCTGGGGCTGTGGGCAAGGGGGCTCTGGTGCACCCCAGCTCGCCCCTCAGCCCAGACGCTGACCGCAGCAGTACTTCTCGGGCTGCCATCAAGCCGACGGCCTGGGGGAGCTCCCTCTTTCACTTTGTACTCCAAATTAATCTCTAAAAAAATCAAAAACCAGCTTAGGTTCCCTGTCTGCCACAGCAATCTGTTTGATAGATTCTCTCAACAACAGAAGGAACTCAGAAAGTCCTGCTACCATTATTTAAAAATGTCCTTTATAATTTTCGGTAAAGCTATCATCTCGAACAGATGAAATCTTTTTGGAAACTGGGTTGAGCAAATTCTAATGCTCAAGAGCTCAATCCATCCGAGCACTAGGCATGCACTCACATTCAGTTCTTAGGCATGTGCTCCAGTGCCATCCCGGATCAAGCCCTTTTATTCCTCATTTAGGACGCAATTTGAAAATATATGCCACCATGCGGTGTTATATAATTCAGCTCTATTTGAGAAGGATAAGCCAAGAGAAGGTCATTGCCTGTAAAAAGCAACTAGAAAGGAATAGAACAGCCTTTGTATTATCCTGTCCTGTCCATTTTATATTTTAGACTGAAATATACTTGTTCCTATGATATGTTCCAGTGTATTCCCTTGGTCTCCTTTGATATGACTGGTACAATCCGATGCAGCGGTTCATATGGAATACATATGAAAATCACTTGATTTCTATTTATTTTTTTATTTAAAAAAAAATCAGGGAAGAAAGTATGAAAAGAATAATATGCTGGTAGCAGAACCTGGTAGAAACATATGGGGTAGTCATGTTGTACTTTCAGTAACAGCAGAAAAGCAAGTGATGATTGTGAACTGTGCAATGTAAAAATAATTAACTCATTCACTCTCAGAAACCAGTGAAATAATCTACTTGGACTCTGATCTGTTGAAACCGTGTTTTCGCTTACTCATTTGTTGTAACTTAATGTTTAGAGAAGTTTCCAAAAATCTTCCTGTACTTCTGCTCAAGGTTACATGTTTTACAAATCAACAAAAAAACCCCCTTCAGTAAGGGATGTGAGTATAAGTTGCCCCATATGCCTGCAGGGAACCCCAAAACTACTTTAAAAATAATTCATCAAGTTTTTGACCCTGGCTTAGCAGCAGCAGCATCACCTTAAAGCGTAAGCAAGAGAAGGAACTTCTGTGCAATTAGCTGGTATGGGTACTACTCGGAGTAGCAAAGTGATCCCTGCAGAGCAGAAACGAACCGCAGGAACCTAAGTCAGAGGAATTTAAGCGGCAGCTTGTAGGTACCACAGTTTAAAGGCATAAAGTCATATACAGTAGAAGCCAGCAGAGGGTGCTTCCTTTTTAGGGTTGGAATAGGAGTGACTCAGGCACAGGAGTAAAAAAAGCCTTCGCGTATCTTTCATTTGCTAAAATATTTGCCCCTACTTCAGATGCACCACATTTCTTTGTGAAAAGTGGGGGTTGCAAACATAAGGTAGTCGCAGAGTAATAAATCACATGCGTTTTTTAAAATACATCCCCTTTCCCGAACCTGCGCTTGTTGGTTATAAGGTAAAGCTGACATAGTTTGCATGTAACTTTTTTTCTCTTTTAAAGGAAACAATATTTCCTTCACTTAATTCCAGGTAGACTTCACCTAGGCAATGTTTTCACTGCAGCAGCTCCCACTCTGTGAAGCAGTATGAAGTGTCACTGACATTCTTTAAACTGCTGTTTGCCTTTGAACAGTTTTTTTCAGATTTCCTCAGGAATTCTCTATAATGAATGTAACATTTTACTGACTCTACATCACCACTAGGGATGCTTAGACCAGGTGACTGAGTAAACCCACCAGCAAAAAATCCCCATAGCGATTAGGTTTCCAAAATAGCCTATTGTCTAGTCCATGGTGAGCTGCATAGATAAATAAAATGACCTTAGATTTCCCGCTATGTGCCACTATTACCCCAGAATTCCTTCCCTAGGGAAAATCAATATCTTTAATTAAAAAAAAAAAAAAAAGCCGTCTAAGTTGAAATTTGTAAAAGCAGCTTTTATTTAGCAGCCTAAGACGAAATTTGCCTCGCAGTGCTGGCCCTGTTAGCCTGATTCCCAGCTCTGAGAGCCGCACACCGATGTGAATCGCAGCCCTCAGAAGAGCAAACCACGAGTGCTAGAAAGGATTAGAGGTCTGAGCCATCAAGCTAGCTTCAAGGTTTTTCTTTCCCCATTATTTTTATGTTTGATAGCACGCTTAAATTAAATACTTGGAAGATTACGTTTCGCTAAATATGTTGCGAGCAAGATCAAGATTCTGCAGTCAAGCCGTTCTTTCACCCGAGAACATTTATCTGTAAAAGGTAGCACATTTCCTTGGACGGCAGCCATTCCTGGCAGCAGATCTCAGCACTCAGTAGGAAACCCATGTCTTTGAGTTCTGAACTAGCCCATACTGGAATTAAAACACAACACTAACAGTCAGAATCAGTTGTTCTTGGTGGGTAAGTGTTTTATAACTGCATGGGGATATAAGAGCAGTGCTTCGAGTTTAAATCCTTTTTTAGAAAATGCTGTGATTAACTGCATGACTTCACTTATTGTTAAGGTAACAGATGGAAGTGCCACAGTGAAATATTTCCTTTTTATTTACAAACAATAGAAAGTCTTTCTGCTGATAGGAATTAAAACATTACAGAAACATTGGTTCCACAAGCTTAAATTCTTTCATGCTACCACATGCATTTTTCATGGAAAGTCAACATCTTTAACATTTTTGCACTGTCTGAATTTATCATCCATAACTTTTTTGTGATTCCTGTTCAAATGAGTTTGCTTCTTTAGAAAGAATTATGTACCTACAGTATAATGAGCTAATTAACTAAAGAACAAAAGGTGCCTTCTGTTATATGTGAGACATAACTAGCTCCCAGACAGAGGCAACACATTCTTTATTTTTAAAGGCAATCCGTATTGCTGATTTTGATGTCAGACGCCCTGTATCATTTTGTACAGTGCCACAAAAGGACTGATAAAACATTAAAATGAAAATTGGCTTTAAAAAAACCCATGCGCCACATCTTACCACCAGTATTATGAATTTTGAGAGGTTTGTAAAAGATGTGCACTTTGATCAATTGCAGGGTTTCTAAGAAAAAAAATCACTTTTATGCTCTTTGACTGGCAATAGCACTGAGCAATGGACAAAACTGACAAAAAGAGACAGAAGCTGCGTAAACAAAATAAGGCAGGGATTTTATTAAATATTAATTCTATTAATTCACAGCAAAAATCTTTGTTTATTATGGTATATTAAAAATATATTTTCTTTATTCTAAATCATTTCTCCACAGACACAGTACAACTTGTCAATGCCTGTAAAGATCTCTTAGCTTGCTAGAAACGCCTCAAGCACAAAGAGCAGTAAAATATTTTTAACACCGTAGACTTAGATCTCACCACATTTAACAAAATATATTAAAATAATGATTTATAACGTGGTTACAAGTGAATGGTAAAGAATACATTTACTTTTAACCAGTAATAATTGCCATCGTACCATCGAAAGACCTCAAAAGAATTAAAAACACTGTGTAATGAAACTTGACAGATTCTGCGAGCTGTTGTAAGAGAGCACTACCTGTGTCCAGCACTCACAAATAGGTCCGTGGAAGCAGAAGGATGCTGAAAGTACACTTCTGCATACATGCAAAAGAAAAACTCTCTTTTTCCAGGGTTCCTATAGGAATTGCAATAATTGCACTGTCGGTATACAAGTTGCGTGGATTAGAGTTGAAGACCCAACAGCCACCACTCCACCCCTGGCTTGGTGGGTCCCTTGTACACCCCCGGTGTGAGGCAGAGGGTCTGGGGCTCCTCTTCTGTGCTCTGGGTCAGCTCAGCCCAAAGGACTGCAAACAGCTGCACTGCAAAATCACAGTATTAGATTCTAATTGCATAGTTCTTTCTCTTCTAGGTGTCACCAGAAATCAGTAAAATAAGTAAGCACTCTACTTTAGTGAGACTCGTCTCTAGACACATATTTCTATTAAATCTAATTTCTACACCTGCATCATCAAACATCTAAACAGATCCTACGTTTTCAACAGGAGATCATCCTTGTGGGATAGACTTTCTGCTATCCTTAATAAAAGCTCACAGCTTTCTGGTGCCTCCTGCCTATGTTGTGCCAGCAAAGGGGTTGGTCACCTCTTACACATAATTTCATATTAATTTCTCTTTTTAAAGGTGTCTTGCAAAAGCGATCTGAGCAGCACGCACAGAGGCATTTGATTATCAGCTGTACAATATCAGGGTTAAAAAGACTGCACACGCTGCTGTAAATAGGCAGATATCCACCATTTTAATTTCTATTTGAATGGAACCTAAAATGGTGATTAATACATACCATTAGAACTAAGGAAGAGATTCCTATCATCATTAATAATGACTTGCCTTCTCTGTGGACACTCAGTCACTTGGGGCACTACGAGTGCACACACAGAGAACCAGAAACTCCCTTCCCACCGGCATCTAAGTTTCACAAAAGTTCTTATCCAAAGGTCAGCTGCCAATCGGTATGTACATATATACACACATGGGTCCTTGGTGGGAATAAATTCCAAGTTAGTTGGCTACAAGAGCATATAGATACTACTACTTGAGGTAAAGAAGAATAAACTTTTTTTATATGTTCTTTTGCCCTTCCTAGAACATGGGATGCCCATACATCCTGAGCTGCTATATGGCCCACCAATAAAAAATGGCATATAAAAGATGGAGATAAATTTTCATTACAATATCTAAAAATCATTAAAATGCCTCTGTATAGCAGTCACCAACCTCTGTTATACCTTCACCTTCAGGCCTTTGAATAGCTCTCAACATCAAGTAAAGCAGTAAAGGAGGAGGCTTTCAGGAGTAACCTCAGAGCTATGAATCTGTCTTACTTGAAAACCACCAGCAACCTCTTCATCTTTATGAAATCAGCTATAGAAGGTCTTGTTTAGCTGAGATTATGGTTATGCAAACTTGAGCTGTTGCTCCTTGTCCACGCAGAAAGGTAAGAAACGCAATACAATAAAAGCTTCATGGCATTCACTCACTAAACTGGAGCTGCTCTGGTTTTGAAAGGAGAAGCTGTACAACATTTCAGAAGAGTGAAAAGGCTGAGATGGACAGCTATGAACATCCCAAAGACTGAAGAAACAAGCAAAGTGCATCTGAATGGGATCTGAGGCCATACACATCAGAAACTGTTTCCCTTTCTCAAAGAAGCTACGAAGTGGTGAAGGCTCTTTCTAGCAATGTTATATCTTACACAGATTTTTCCAGGCAGAAGTCTGAAAAATGCAAAAAGGGGGGGATACAACAGAAGAAGACTGTTCTGCTGCCTTCCTCCTCTAGCAGGATTCTTACAAAGTCAGAGAGCACTGGTTTGGGAGCACTTGTAGAGTGTGACGTCTCCTCTTGGCAAAGTCAAGGAAAAGCATTCCGTAAAGACATAGAAAAACTAATAGTTTGCCAATACCTTGGCTCTTAGGCCTTCATCACGCTCTCAGTGATTTCTCCAGGAAACTGCTTATGATAAAACTGAGAAAAACCAAAATGGTTTCACTCGGTAAGCTTGCCATTCCAGTTGTGAACAACATGTTTTCAGTAGAAACTTTTCCTGCCGCACGATCAATGTAAAAATATAAACCAAACAAAAATCAGTAATCTCTTACTTCTCAACAGAGTAATAAATAACCCAATTAATAATTATTTTCCAACTGCCTTAACAAGCATGTCATAAAACAAGGTTGATGCTTCTCTCGCTTGAGTAGATTAGAAACAGTTATACCATAGTCATTGAACAGAAATATTCTATGAGAAGAGAATCAGAATCATAAACTTTAATAATCCTGATAAAAAATCTGTAATTATTTGCATTGCCACACACTTCTATTTAGGGCATATGAAAGCGTACATTTTTACAAGCAAAATGATCTGAAAAATTAACATAATGGTTCATTCCTGAGGAAGATAAATAGCTGATAGGTTGTTAAATTTATTACAGATTTTAGTATACAGATTTTTTGTTAAATTAAGGGATAAGGTAAAATTCCTCCAATTACAGTATAACTTAATAAGATTAATTTGTTTGCCCATAATAATATTAAAAATCATCTAATTACATATTGGCAGCAGCATCATATACTTCAGCAATTGATCGCAGATTACTAATTTTAATAATCAGCAATGATTCTAACCCATTTAATGAACTGCTTAGTAGTAGATCTAACAGAAGTTTAATCCATGTTGCAACTACTTGAAAAATAAACCCGACAGTACTATAATTTGATATGACAGTCAGGACTGCAAGTGTAAGATCATTAACACTTCATAGGTTATACCCTGAAGTAAATCTTACAAGAAGTTCACATAAATAAGGACAGATTTACACAATTATGTAGTTATGAGTATCACTGCATTTCTAACCATAAGTGAATTCTTCTCAATTTGCTATTCATTTGACTTTGATATGCATAAAAACCGCAATCCAACAGAAAACAAGTCAACTCATTTTTCCTTTTTTGTTATTTGGTTTCAGGACATTTATATATCAGGTAGAGGTATATGAACCCAGACAGTTTCATCTAAGAGAATTTTTGCTCGTGAAAGAATTCAGAAAAGTTTCATTTGTTCCACTTAGGTTTGCATTTTTGCCTATTGTTTGACTGGCATGCTACAAAAGACTTATAAGGAGTTAAAGAAAAGTTAAATTTGGCAATACAAGACTCCTCTCTGAAAAAAAAAAAAAAAAAAAGAAAGTGCTGAGAATAATGATAACAAAAAATTTAGATAGCCCCTGTGGTGGCAACATCAATATTTTGGAACCCTTTTAATATAAAAAAATGCAAAGTCAAGGGAGCTCTCTACTTTCTAAGGGAGCTCTTCATTGGTATTTGAAACTGAACAACTCAAAAATGATACTGCAGCATACCACACTCTGATCAAACACATTAACTTGTAAAATTTCTCACCTCTGTGGAGCCACTGATGACATTGTTTGGGTTTTATCTGATAGGGAGTGAAGGGGAATTGGGAATGTATTATTCCAGGAGATTATAAATAACTTTACATTAAAGACCCATAGCCTTGAAAGATGGAGGGTTTTTTCTTTTCAGGAACCTAGCAGGTTTAAATTTTCTTAGATAAAAAATTTTTAGATTGCAATAAACACAATATATCTGTCAGTCAATCTGTGTTGTTTGGTCCTAAAATACTCTCAGATAACTAACATAACTGTTGGTAGGGAAGTCCTATGTTCCTCTGACACCTAATGCCAATGACCTGGGGAACTCCACCCTAGAATGAGAAATGCACCAAAAAATCACATTTAAAAAAAAAAAAGAAAAAAATAAGTAACCATTTGGTAACATCAGCTCTGCTGGTTAGTTCCAATCAAGTTAAATCTTGGATAAGCAGACTAGATTTTGTGCCCGATTTTAAAATGTTACCAGCAGGTATACCTATATAAAAACCTATGCATTTATATAGGTAAGAAATTGGGGTTTGTTTATGAAAGCAAGAAAAAATGATCAACACTTTGCAACACCTCTGAAAGAAAGAATTTCACAGTAATTTATACAAAAAACAGCTAACCCTTTTTCAAAGAATTGCCTTTTGAAGAACTGTTCTATCAAATGCGGAGATGAAGTCAGTCATTGGGCAAAGGCCCAATGCAGCAAAAATGTCAGAGTAGTTTTTACTGCTGAGTGGCTATTGAGACCCTCCCAGTGTAACTTTTGTCCTTCAGTAACATCAGAGAGCTTCAGCACCACTGAATGTTTGCAAGTATGCCAGAGAGGTACTTTTAACAGCAGATATTACTGCTCTGTTTTACAGATGAAACAAGTAAACCTACCCTCTCCACCTCTTGTCTCGCTAATTAACCATCCTCACTGATGAGCACATTCATTCACGCTGGAAAATACCTGATGACTTGCTGTTAATATTAAGTCCTAGTTAGTCATGTCTCTTCTAAAATGTAGAAATGTTACATTTGGGGGAAGTTTAGAAAAAGCTCAAAATTCTGAAAACTGTTGAGGTGGTGATGATAATCAAGGAATTTCATTAGTTCATTAAAATTACTCAGCACTTCAAAATATCAGATTATTTAAGTTTGTTGGTTTTGCTAAACATTATTACTAGCAGTCAATTGACAACAATGTTCCAGTACTTCTACCCTCATAATCAAGTTTTAAATTAAGTCTTCAAATCTTTGAATCAACTCTGTGAACATGTAGAGGAAAAGTTTCAACCCACAACACTTTAAATAATCAACGTTTGATTGAAACCACTGCATTATTTCTTTTTTTAAAAGATCACAGTGGTATTGACTTGGTCACACTCAGACTTTGAGAACTGGTAGATTTCTTCTTGTTTTCTTCTAAATACACACATGCAAATAGCATTTTACATAACTTTTAATTTTTTTGTGGTTATCACCATTCTGAACTATTTGACCTTACCATTTTTTAACACAAGCCTCTCTTATGAAATATTAGAGGAACTAATTGCTCAGAACTGTTACATGTGAAACTGCGAGATAGCACATCCTTTGCAAATCATGTTTGGTTAGCTTGTCTTTGCTTGAAAACTGCATTCTTCATGAAACTCCAAATTAATATCCTTAATTCTGAAGATAATTTGCCACAAACATTAATTTCACTGATGAAAAGTTCCCACTCTCTTTTCAGTATTCCTCTTCAAATCCACCTGAACGTCTACAGTAAGTTATTTGGACAATATTGCAAGATTTTAAAAGATGCTATCTACTGTGAAAGAAATTTTTACTAATCAGAATTGAAAGTTATTTATTTTTTATCCTTTGCTTTCAGACAGCTCACATTTAGTGCAATTCGGTACAGCACACGAAACTATTTAAATATTGCTTTCAACTTTTTGGAGCCTTTTGTTTTACCAGACTTCTGTGTTGCTTCACTATGCAATTTTCTGAAGGCTAGTAATTATTAGGACATGTGGTAGGCGTTTATCACCAGTAACATCACACAACCCACTCTATGATCAAGATACAATAGGGCAAATGGTACAATTAAAGGCACATTCTTTGGTGCATAACAATAGAAGCCTTGTGACATGGCAAGATTAAGAAAAGACTCAAACATCTTTAAAACTACTCATTACCACCAGTTAAAATGTGCATGTCTGACCTTTATGGTAATCAGTAGTACTCCACTTGTGCACTATAGAGCTAAATAAGCTTTATTTTAGACACACAGAATTCTTTGCGGTGACCTGCAGTTAACTTAGCTGATCTCAGAGCTGACGCTTACAATGAATCAACCCATCAGTGGTCATAATGATAGGCCATCATCTTTGTCAACCAGTTTATGATGACAGGCAGAAAACAGTACTGTAGGTTTCCCTGCCAAGTGGAGTAGTATTTAAATGTTGACTGCTACATACATCAGATTAACAAGGTTGCAAAGTTACTGAGAATCCCGTTCCCTGAGGTGCAGATTCACCCTGTGGTGCTATTATACCATAAGGTATATCAAAGATAATTGCTTAGTTTATTATCCTGTTGTCTTTTATGTCAGCCCCTAATTGTGAATTCAGAAGCCTCTTGATCTCCCAGTTCCTTATGGACCTGTTATTAACCCCAGTCATTTTAATTAGGATTTATTACTATTTTTATTATTAAAGTGCAGAATTTTTAAAAATAGATGTTTCCAAATAACCCACAATTCCTTCATATGGCTTCAGTAAAAGACAGATTGATGGGATATTCAGTCGGCATTGTAAATACAGGTCTCCCAAGATCCTTTTCCATCCTCTGACAAAATCAAGGTTCAGAATTTTTTCCCAGAGTTACTTTAATATTCAGTTAAAAAGCATGTAAACATACACAGATTTCTGTGGTAAAACCAGATTATTACAGTTCTGTATGATTTTATAGAACCATTCCAACAGGAAAGTGCAAGACGGCTATGTCACAGCTGCTATATTCCCTACGGTCCTGAAGCACGTTGGTCAAGCTTTCACAGTTCTTGTGCTGCACTTGTAGAGACAGTTTAAGCACGTTCCCCTAAAACACCACATGAAACCTACAGAACCTAGAAACAGTTAAAAAACTATGGCCTGGCTAGTACATATAAGTAGTCATTCATAATTCCTCCTAATGTATACAATATTAATCTGTATGTACCTAGAAAATCTGACTACTTCCTATACTTCAAAGTCATTGCCTTTGCTACGAGACCTAGAAAGTGCTTCAGGATTCATTATGACATGTGGAATATATAAGCAATAAGGCATGACAGGGAGTGTGGTTATCATAAGATAATCACACCCCTGGGTCATTACAAAGCATGAGGTGCAGCCGAGCACCTCTCATTCCCCCTGGGGTGTGATTATATCATGATAAGCACACTTCATGCAGTTACCTTATTGCTTTTATAAAAAGTCTTTGTTGGGAAGAAAAACTGTATTTTTTGCTTAAAGATGATAAAGTTGGCAGTTTACAATGTTGAGCAGTACTTTCTGCTAAGCTCAATGGTTTATATGTGTTAATCTACTCCTTTAGAATGTGCATCTGCCAAAGCCGATCCGAACTTATTAATCAAAGAAGGTTTCCATAATTCAGCATGTGTTCGAATGATCCGGCTGAAAAAGAACATGTGCATGCCCCAGAGAATCCCATAGCCATTGACTGCTCACTGGACACCCATTTTTCTTGAAAATCACAACAAAACAAAACCAAAAAAGAAGACAACAAACTAAGTTGCTTAACTAAAAGCTAAATGATGTTTTAAACACACACCTTTCAAGTGAAAGGTAGGCTTCAGTAGCTGAAAAAGAATTCAACCTGCAAAACAAGGAAAAGTTTCTAACTTGCTTTTGCCCCTGGTAGATGTTCTCCCACAAATTAAGGGTGACAACTTAATTTAGGGTCCTAGATAAACTACAAAATCCCACTGCTGTCATTCAGATTGTAGCCTAAGGGGTCTAATGTGATCTTTTGGATTTACAAACACCTGCCTTGGATTATGCCATATGTCTTCTTAGTGGCTCCAGGGGTGTATGCTCTGTCCAGTATTCGGCTCATTTTGTGCTTTAAGAATGCATAACTGCACACGGGATATGAAGGTTTGCATCCATTTACAATTTATCAAGTGTGATGGCCATGTTCTGATTTCAGAGGCATTCAATGGTCTGGAAAGGGGCATATGTATGGGCTGAATTTGGCCCTGGGCCATTTATGAATATAGGTAACACTTTTCACCTAACATGAGCAAGTCACAAATTCAACTGTTTAATTTAAATAGGTCCTTGTCACCGTATCTTCCAGATTTAAGAGGCAGGGTTAGGAACACTGTCAGTATCCTGGATGAAAAGGAAAAATTCCACTATCCTTCTATCTTCCAATATTTGGTTTGACACAGTACTCTCGCTACACAAAGATGCATAAAATTTTGCTTCTTCCAACAACAATTTGAACTCTACTGTTTTGTCTTTACATTTTAATCGTATAGAGGTACAAAATTATTAAATATTTAATTGATAATTTTTCTATCAAATGTTGCCAGTCTCTCTCTCAACTGGAAATTTGTTTCTTAATACAGGATATGAAGTTAAAATTATTAAATATAAAAAGTATAAAATAATTTGTATAAATATATGTATGTAACATATATTATAATAAAATTATTCCCCCCAAATGGAAATTATATCAAAAGATATATTTCTGATGCATTTCCTTAGAAATCTATAGATTTATGACAAACAAAGAATCTGGCCTTTCAAATAACAATGATACTAATTACAAGTTAATTTAATAATTATAACAGAAAGCAATTGAGAAATAACAAGTAAGAATGTGACAAAAGAATAGTAAGCTAGTAATTTTTTGGCCATTTTACCATTTTTTCAGATGACATGTTTTTATATAATAAATTCGTTATTTGAACTGATTCACAAATAACTTTGGAAATAGATTCCTTACCTAGAATAAATGGGTTGAAAGTCAGAGTTGTGGTTACTCACTTCCTTACAATTAAATGGAAACAGCAGATATTAAAACAGTAAAGGAGAAGCAAACTTTAGCTCCTTTGTTCTTAAAGCTTTTATTATAAAAATTGCAGCTAGTAAAATTACTATCTGATGGTTTCTAAAAGCATTCCTTCTATTTTATAACTCTAGAGATACTAGAGATACAGATATGGACCTCTGTCAAAATATCTGTGTTCAGAAAATGAAATTTTGCTCCCAAACTCTTATGCCACATTTTAGATGAATCCTTCATTAATTAAATGAGAGCCTGAGTATGCAAGGAGTACTAATCTGAACCAGACTAATTTGGTGCGATACTTTTTAGGGTTTTTTCCATTTATTTGAAGCTATAGAAAAGGTAATACAATGCTTGTGTGTGCAGAGTCAACCTTAATTCTGCCACTGTCTAATTTAAGAGTGTTTTACTTATGGCTTATCATTCTTTTAATATAGAGCTATTGTGTATGGTATAAAATATCTTGGTTCCACACCACAGTTAATTATTCATAACTATCATGAAGCGCTTGTTGATGAATTACAGGACAGAAAGAATGGAATGGAGGAGAAAAATCAGGAAGTGGGAATTTGGGAAGAAATATGGTTTGTGTTAATGAAGTACTACATAAAATAAATGCAGTACAAGTGAAATTTATTTATTAATGCACTCCTACATATTTGATTTGTTCAAGTCCTGATCTGCAGTGAGGACCTTCCACAGAGGGATGAGAATACTAGTATTACACAGCATAAGTGGAGGTACATGCAAGTAACTCTCAATGGATAGGTGACTACCAGCTTGGAAAAAATGGTCATTAGGATGCATTTACCCGACAGACTTCTAGTACTTTCTGCATAAAAGCATCAGTGGGTATTAGCATATTTAAAACCTGTTTATCCCCTGGACTGGTAACCATGGCTACACTTGCCCGGATTTTCTCTCCTCCTTTGCAGTTGGAACCCTGAACAGCAGGGGTGAGTAGGCTTAGAAGTGGCTAGTAATGGCTAGCCAAGGCAGCCTTACTCCAACAAGTCCAGGAAAGGCTTGTTGGGTAGAAAGAATTTAGCAGGAACACAGGAAACATCTTACTTGATAATAGTTTGCTGAAAAATTCCCTTCATTTACTGCAGCAATTGTTACCTGACACTAGTCAACGCTATATGCCTCCTCAGAAAGCAGCACAAGAAACTCCACTTTAGTCAGAAAGCAGATCATCTGTCCCCAGGAAAATGGCCTCTCCTTTCCTAATAGTTAAAGATCGGTATGAAGTCTGAATGTGAAGGGTTTATATCATTTCCAAGACCAGATTTTTTCTGATGAGTGGGGTTTGGGGGTTTGAGTTTTTTCTTCTTTCAGGATTAACTGGCATAAGTCTGGATACATTTGTTATTCAGATAAATTTCCACCCCTACTGGAATTCTGTTAAACTTATGACCTCCCTAACATGAAGGGGAAAATCAGTTCCTCAGCTCAATCTATGTGCCAAGACATGTTTCTATTTACTAGATTTTAATTCACTGCCCTTCAGTTTTGAGCATTCTTCTGCTTTGCAAGACAAGAACAGACCATCCCCATCTACCTTTGTTTTATTTGATTCTAAATTGTTCTTTCTTATTCTCTTCTCTAACTTAAGTAACACTAAATTCTCATTGCACAGTTTAAGATGCCCCTCTTGTTTCTCAGTGCCTTTTCCCACTCTCTCAAAGGTCATCAATGATCCTACACAGTATTTTGGATGAAGTCATACCGTCATTTTATACCATGGCACTAGAAAGTTTTCTATTCCTTCTCCATCTAGTTAATATAGGAATATTTGCTTCCCTTTTTAACAACAATCATACACGGAGCAGGTAACTTCCCTGAGCTGTCCATAAAGTTTTCAAGGTTTCTGAAATGATAATGTTTATTGAGTTTAGTCTGCCATGCTGTTTCCTATCACCTACTTTAAATAGGTCCTCTTGAAATTCCTCACAAGCTTTACTAATTTTCTGCAAAGTTTGCTTCCTTGCTTTACACTACCCCTGAGGCAATCGCATCCTGATTCTATAGCAATCTTCTGTTCATTTATAATATATTTTAAATTGTAATTTATTAATAACTATATTACATAATACAGGACCACAGATTAATCCATGAATCCATTGCTAGCCTTTCTTCTGGAAAAAATAATTTCTTCCTATTCCTTTTCCTTGTCTTGTAGACATTTTCACTAAAACAATTCTTGTCTGTCATCCAACAACTACTTAGAGACTTTAATAGCCTACCTCAAGGAAGGCTTGTAAAAGCCTTTTAAAATACAGAATTTAGAATATAAACATTTGTTCTCCTTTTGAAATATCTTCCAGTAATTCTCACAGATTAGTGAAATAATAGTTTTGCTTTGTAAAGCTTGCCCTACTAGTACCTGTTTACTATCTTCCAGTGACTTTGTTACCCTTTTCTAAATTATGTCAGCCAATTAGGTTCATGTAACTTTTACTGCCCTTTAATTCTCTTTCTAAACACAAATATAACATTTGATGCATTTCAAATTTTAGTCCCATAATTGTTTCCTAATGAGAATAGGAGACAATATATTTGCTAACCATTTGACCTGTTCATATTTAAACTCTTTCCACATTTAAAGGATTACTCCAAATACGGGGCACGCAATTCTCACGTATTCTGGGCCAACCTCAGGTCTGCAAGATATTCAGAGGTATCACACGTTCTATAAGGAGAGACACCTGGTTCCACATAAGGAATAAAAGTAGTTCAAATAAAACAGGTAGATTGAGTAAATACTTACCTAGTAAACCAATGCAGGATTCATGAACTAAGAAACAAATAATAAAGGTATACATAAATTTCTTTTACTAGTTTGAATCAAGACTGTATGGTTAGAGCCCGCTGTTGCCCACTATTGCTCCCAGGTACAGCATCCAGAGTCACTCTGCCTCAACAGCAAAATTATTTTTTTTCTTCTCTCAGACACAGTGTTGCTGACATACAAAATATATTCAGATTGGAGAAGAATTGTAATTAGGATAAATATTTGATGTCCAAAGTGCTATCACACTAATATAGATGGGGAAGACAGAGATTTGTGCGTAGGTAGTGTATTGTTGTTGCAGTCTTCTTACGCTTCTGCTATATTTTTAAAGATCAAACAAATAAGAAAGATGGACTGAAGCAGGCAATATCAAAACAGCTTTACTTGAGCTGAGGAGTTAAGAGAGCCTTTCAGAAAATGGAAGCAGTAAAGCAAATAGTTACACCTCGGGAACAATACAATATTGCAATCTACCAGTAATGATGGAATTAGGCTCAGCAGAAACAAATTCCTACTTTTTTACTGAGATCTGGTCTATTCGGAACATCTAGGCTGATTATAGGGGATGATGTGGAAGACATAAAGAGGCCATGAAAGATCCTATAAGGCTAGGGCTAATTTGATGTATCTTGCTTCAGTTTCAAAAACTGAGCCCTATTTCTCTAACTCAGTAATGATTCAGTCTGGCATTCCTTGTGCAGTCAAAATTTCCCCTTAAACTAATAACAGCTTCACCTACATGTGAAGCAAAGGTTTAGTAAACAAGGGAAGATTATTTTGTTTCCTGAATATAGATATATGAGCAAAAACATACATCTGTGCTTTAGCCTGTCCATGATAATAAAATCTTAATAATGATTATATATAACTAAATTACAGAAGTGTTATTAGTGATAATTTTAAAGGCAAAAACCTGCAAAATAAAAGGGTATAGATTTCTCTTTTTACAGGGATTTACAGTACTCATCAACTTGTATAGTTCACATTAGCATCCAGTGACATTGCTTTGTCTGTATATATTTCTAGCTGTCAACAGAATGTCCTGAGGCAATCGCATCCTGATTCTATAGCTATCTTCTATTCTTTTATAATACACAAGGGTCTAATTTTCCATCAGCAAAGCATGAAATCATGTAAGAATGCCACATAACCAGCATGTGCAAACAAGTAGCACTTTTTCTACACATAAAAATGCTTCATAAAATAACAAATAAATTAAATCTTCTTGTTCAAGTAAAGTGCTTGAAAACCAAGACCCTTTTTAGAAATTAGAGTACTCTGTGCAGAAGTGGCCATGCCACACTGTTCCTCTAAACATCTGCACCACCTTGCAGTGTTATTTTGTGTGGTAAAATCATTCATTCAGGCTGATGGTGGAGCTCTCTATTTCCTGGATAAATAATACAGTTCCAAACATCAGGCATATTAATGAAATTAATATAAATATTAAACAGCTAGCAAGTTAACAAAAGAAGTGTCCTTCAATTTGATGATGCTAGCTTATTGTTCCAACAGTAGCAGCCTTGCCCTATAGCTGTGCGAGTTCCTATAAAGTGCTTTTAACAGAATTCGCTGGAGCAAAATGGGTACGGTGACTCTGTCACGTGCTACTTCCAAGGGATTGCTATGGAGTAGCCAGAGAAAACACTAAGGCTCAGCAGTTAAATGATTTTCAAATGCACCAGAATACATGTGCATATACGCTATGCAGATTCCAACTCCCTATCTGGAACTTGCGTCTAGTTCTGCGGCACTGTCTGCCATCACCGGCGACCTTATGCAGCTTGTGTTTGCAGTATACTTGAACCACGTTCAAGACATATGTCTTCCTTGCTAGAAGAACCATAGCGACAAAGCTCAGTTTAGCCTCAGTGTATTGACTGCGATTGCCAAAATCATATTCTTCCTCTTTGCCTCTCATATTTCTACAACTTCAGGGGATTTTTAACACCCTTCTCTACATAATGTGCAGTTTATTTAGCACATGGCTTTCGGATGTCTGGCTGCAAAGTAACCTGTTGTAATTTAAGGCAAACATGTCTTGAATAAAGTAGCTAGTGCTTTTAATCTCGACTGCATCTAGTACAATGGAAGCTTTCAGAAAAAATGGATTTTCCAGGATGAAGAGGACCACATAGTCTCTACTCATGAAAAGAACTGACCTAAAATTTACATGTATAACTTTCAACAAATATGCCTTTGTCAGCTCCTCACCGTTATAGCAATACCTCTGAGACGTGAGCCTGCACGCGACAAAGTCAGACAACATGCGCTTGTTTTTCCAATACATTCTCGTTTATGGAAACATTTCCTAAACATTGCGAAGTAAAAGAGAGGCATGATTTTATTTGCCTCTCAAATACAAGGAGATAGGAGCAAGGATAGTTGTTTCCAAAGCATAACAAACGTGACTGAAGCGCATGGCGATGACTCACTGCAAAAAACCAGCACCGAGCTTGTAGGGGAAAGTCCTGCGCCCCGTCCACAGCTGGGGCAGCCCTGCCCACACTGGAATTAATGAGCATGTGAGGCTGCCGGCCAACACAGGTGCAAGGATCAGCTCTGAAATAAATCCTACAATGCAGGAGTATTGAGAGTTGGCATCACCACAACCAAGACTAAGCCCTCATTAATCAGGGACAGGTTTTCAGCAAGTTTTCACTGTTACTGGTCCACAGAGGCCAAGGGGAAAAGACCATCTGCAACATCTGAAAATCTGTCCCTCCGACATTCCTCTCCTTAAAAATGGAATTAAAGGAAATAATTATGTAGCAGACAAATACCCTGCAGGAAAGCGAAGTCACCCCATAGAACTGAATTCATTTCAGATTTGCATAAATTCACTTCAGCGCTAGAATTTTTCTAGGCTACATACATTACCTTGTCATCTACAATGATCAAGCAGTCTGTGCAAGCAGATGCTGGGTAAATAGTCAAGCAAGTAGCCTGTGCCCCACACATGTGCTCTTACCATGAACCAAAACACTCAGTTCAGCTGCGCCCACCAGAGCTGAGGCAGAGGGACACATACCTCTGTTTTCACAGTCCTTCTGTCTGTATTGTAAAACGGACACAACAGTATCTCCCTTTCTCCCTGTGGTACTACAGGAGCTGAAACATGGAAGGCTGAAAGGTTCAGCCACTGTATCTGTGGTCCGCTTACCAGAGATCTAGATAAAAACCTGGAAGTGTGGTAATTCATGTTGTCTCCTCCAAGCACAGTCATGCTTTAACTTACACGCTAGGTGCATATATCTTGTCAGCAACAGCAGCAAATGTAATCTTCCTTCAGTCAGGTCAACAACAAGAAAATCAGAAAACTTGTGGTAGTAGTAAGTTGGAGAAAACAAGACAAAGGCAATATATTCACTTATGCAATCCTGCTTCTACTATTTTTCTGTGGTTTATCAGCCCTTGAATGATTTTCCATCACTCTTTAGACTGCGTTGTGGGGCATGCATATTCAGAATATGTTCCTTTTCAGGAGCAAGGATTTCATCTGCCTCTGCCATACCTTCCGCAACTAATAAGTAAATGGTGTCTGCATATTCTAAACATTCATATAAAATCTTTTCCATGAAAAGAAAAATATTGTTTCTCGCTTTCATAGTCGTGAAGAAAACCTGCAATTGGTAACAGACTGTAAACGGGTGCAATGCCTAAGGCTGGAAACAGATGGAAAACTGGGCTCAGGAAAGCGACAACTCTACTTCTTTTATTAAGCTGCCTTGATGTTGATATTAAACCTAATGATGTCCTTTAAAACTTAACGTTATGTATTTTGGTGAACATTTAAATAGATAGGCAAGGAAGAGAGTGGGAATTAAGCCCTTATAAGTCATAATGGGAAGCAGAAGAGATACAGGCTGGAAAAAGGGAAAAAAACTAATATTGAAGAAACACTACTGTTTATGAAACACATGAAGAGCAAATAAGAAATGAATTATACATAAAAACAAAAGTTAAAAGAATGACAGGATTAGGAAATACAACAATGAGGGGAAATGGTAGCCATAAATTTACATTTCAAAGTAAGAAATTTAAAATGGCTTAGACAAGCACATCATTTTGAAACATCTAATTTTAATTGTAGCTTCTTTTACTAATATTATCATATCTAAACTATCTTTTTTAAAATAGTGTGTGTGGAAATCAGCTATTTCTGACAAATATTTTCAGTAAATGGGCATCTGAAAGAGTAGGGTGAATAAGCTCACCTCCAAATTTCTAACACGCTGAAAAAAGAACTTCAGCTATAGAAGGACTTGCACAGCTTGGTGAGAGTGGATTTGTGCAGTAACACCACTGATGCTGAGGAATCAACATCAAATTGTATGTGGGTTGGTTTTTTTTTTACTCTGGCTGGTTGCAATGGGGCCCCAGAGCTTCGATGCCCACTGGCAGGTGGAGAACACCAGTTCCAGTGTTGCTTGTCTCAAAGGAACAGAGACTGTGATCCCTGAGATACTCCACAAAGTGAATGAAAGCTCAGTAAGAGAGGATTATCAGGAAACTTGCTCTTGAACTCAACTCAAACACCAAAGTAGGTGCACCTTTGCTTTGGCCGTGTAATACCGCATGTGCTGCGTGCTTCCCTGCTGTGTTGCTACCAGCCAGCTCTTCCCATCCGCTCTTTCCCAGCTGTGAAACTACTGGAAGAACCCTAAGAAGGGTGCCTAACCACTTGGCTCAGGTCTTCGGGGGCCGAAACTGGAGGGTGCAACTGGATGCAGATGTTCACTGCCTTGCCGCGACTTGGCTGGACATAGCCGTGCATCCCCGAAACACCAAAGGAACATGGTTATTCTGTGCGAAAGAAGAAAGTCTCTTCTTTCACTTAGCATACCAGGTTTTTACCCCTGCTTCAGTATCTTCCTTCCCTATTTTCCTGCACCGACTGTCAGAGTTAGCTGCCTCTCAGAAAACTTCCTCAGCAGCCTCCTGTGTAAAGGCGCGAGATCTGCTCCCTCAGAGGCAGCACATGGGCTACAATTAGAGCATTGGGACTAGAAAGGGAGAGAGAGTACAGTTAGATTCCCCAAAACGCTGAAAGATTATAGTCTCAATTCTTCATCTCAGTACAGCATGCTCCCATCCCTACCTCTCCAGAAGTCCCACCACGCACAGCTTGTGGTTTTGCAGGAAGAGAATTAACCTCTTCTCCTGTACATTTACTCAGACTTTGTTTACTCAAACCATTCACACACAAAATTCTCAAGGGCAAAACATGCAGGCAGATGCAATTTTGAGAATAACTTAATTTCAGAATTAGAGCTGGCCAGAAAACAGATTTCACGTGCCAGGAAAATGATAGCATTTGAGACATTAAAAAAAAACAACAAAACAAAACACCAAACAAAAACAACAACAAAAACAAGAAAAAAACCCCAAACTGAGGCAAAAAGGTGACCTTTCAACTTTCTTTCTAAGTATCATTAAAAAGAATATGTTGAAATAATTTGAAACATCCTATTTAAATTTGTATCTATTTCTACAGAAAACCAAATTCAATTTCAAAACAAAATTGCTTGAAAATAAAGAATTCATTAGTTGAAAAAGAGGAAAAACAAGAGCTCTACCATTTCAAAATGTTTTCTTTTCCCTCCCTGTCACCCTCCCTTCTCATAACAAAATTATCTAAAAATTGTTATGACATTATGAAAGTCTTTGTCTGTCTATATGTCTGTCTGTTTATCTACCTATCTATGTATCCATCTATGGTTTTATTTGGCTCACAACCTTTCTTATCATTTAGTCTCCTAATAAACGCAAGTGCGAGCTGAAATCCAAACTGACTGTACATCACACCACTAGTTTTAGGAAAAACTAAAAAGGTTTAGCTCAACTCCAGGGATTATCAAGTCCCTTGAATATAGAAGTAGTTGAGGACAATTCACAATCTCAAACTCTTCAGGATTTTATATCACAAAGGAGCACAACATATTTATAAACCAACAGTGATGGGTTTCACTTGCTCTGAGTAATAATGCAATTAAGAGTGCTAATAATGCCCAAGGAGAGTCTTTTCCCTAAAACCATCTCATCTTCAGGCTTCCTTAATGATTCTGTTGTATATTTGATTATTATTATCATTCCTGAGACAGAATTTGACAGTGTATCGATATCACTGCGTTTTCAAGAAACATACCAAGAAATAGCACCATGCCACCTCCAAACATATTTATTAAATGCAGCGCTAAGCTGACAAGACACCAACAATACAAGCAGATGTTCATTTCTCACCAGGTCTGTGCCATTCAAACCATTCATCCAGAAACAGAGCTGCACCAGTTTTACACTAGAACGTTTTAAAGAGACATTATGCACTTTTCCTCAGAATGGGCTAAAACCTCTTTGCACAATTTTTTATTATATGCAAATGAGCAGCATCTGATTAGGTCCTGAGGCAGCTTCACCTAGGTGTTCACAGGAATAGCAATGGGAGCTGGGGAAGAATATTTCATAACTGAAATATATTTTCCCTTGGGGGACACCACCATTTGATTTTGACATTTATTTGTCCTGTGCTGTAAAGGACAAAACTACAATTACACTTTTTTTTTCTACTGTGCAGTGGGCACAGTGTCAGAAAAAATTAAATCAAAGGTAGTGTGTTCTCACAAAAAAATAACAAGCTTTAAAACCAAATTTAAAGAACATATTCAGAGTTAAGTCACACTACATTAGAACAGCCTATTTGATTGAAAATGCATATCATAAATGTATGTTACAAAATAGCAGTTAGCATAAAAAGTAATATATAGTCCTGCACTTGCTTTTTGCTTAGTTTATGATTAATACTATTAGCACTACACATTTTACTTTTATTAATATTTTTCATTGACGGCTTTACAAACAAGATGCATCAAAAATAATTCTGTTCCTTGAGGTAATTTCTATTTTATTTGTTACAATCTTTTTCATATTTGGAGAAAGTTGATGTGAATTAATTGAATACAAGATTAAATGAACGGTACTCTTGCACCTTGCATTTCAACCACATACAAATCTATTTTTAGTATGTACATTATCATGCAACAAATATAGTTTTTCATTCTTGAATTCCACTGGTGCAACTCACACATCATGAAATGGAATTTATTCACATTTTACACAAAACATGCCTGGAAATTACTGATACTGCAAACAATTTATAAGCTACTATCATATCTTTTACTTCAAGGGTTCCCAAACCTAGTGTGCATAATATTCATAAAGGGACATGATGTTTCCAAAAAAATTATAGAGTAAAATTGTTAGACAGTTAGTCATAAATTGGCACTTCATCCTCAAATTAGTAATAACTACTTATTTACAAACCTCATCCAAATCTTAGTCCAAACCAGAAGGGTCAAACACGTCATCCTGTTCTTTCCTCCCATGAATTTAAATGCAGTTGAACATGAACAGTTCCTAGGGAAAACAAGTCTTTAGTACATAAAAATCACAGATAGTGTCTTAGAATCTTATTGAACGGCATTAGTTGGAATATATAACCAAAAAAAAAGCAGGGAAAAAATAAGGTACCACTTGATAAAAATGTGAAAGGTAGCACAGTAAGCAAGTTTCACCAATTTTTATGGAAATTTAAACCTGTATTTGGAGTAGAGCTAGGCTGAATTAGGACACTGTGGTGTCTACAGAAAGCAGACATGGTCACTTTGACATGACTATGCATCAAACCTGATATGAAAATAGGGTGAGATAAAACCAAATACATGAAAAATGGGCAGCATTTTATAATTTCATTTGTTGTGGAATCTTACATCCGCTGCCGATTTAAAGAGCGATGGTGGATCAGTAGATGGGAACGATGACCTAGCTGCTAGGATATTTGCTTCCTTCCTGCACTGGGCTCAGTTCAATGAAGAATTGCAGCACAACATTTTAAACACATGAATAGCCCCGATAAAGAAATAATACTATTTGTAAGCTTGAATTACACACTTGCATTGTAAGTGCATAGGTCAACCAGGTCACCAAAAGGAAAAGGACACATTAGTATGCAAGAATCTACCTAAGACGTGGAATATGTATTTTATGTGAATGGCATGTACAAGAGACACCACACTCAAGTCATTCAAAGTAGATGCTCCTTGTTTCTAGAAAGGGTGCTGTAGTGATAACACTCATAGAAGTTCTCGGTGCCTGCCTGCGCCTTTAGTCCAAAAAAGAGGTCACCTCTCAAGAAGTGAAAGGCTGAGTGATTTTTATATCCACCTATTGCTTAGCCTCTGACACTGACTCGGCTGACATTGTTAAGAGGAACACTAACAGGATCTATGGAAATGTGGTTTTTGCAAAAGTTTAATCAGTGATGTTCCTTATGTATGTGTTGGATGGCTGTTGACTTGGTTTGGTAATAAATAACCAGTTTTTGAAAACAACTTTTTTGATGAACATTAGCCTTAATTTTGTTCTCAGCAGTGCAATAGTGTGGAAAGTGTGCTTACCAGGATAGCTCTCAGTATGGCATTACTTATTATGTGATAGCTTGAAGTACAATCATCTTCAGTTCTGGAACCGGGGAGGGGGAGCATTGCTTCTTGCATACATTTATTTCTTTAAAATTTTGATACTGAAAGAAAGTAGAGCATTATTATAATTTTTCCCATAATAGTTCATGCTTTCTACTGAAGGTTTCAAAATTCCACTGTCTCTTCAAAAACTGAAAGCTATATATTTTTATGATTTTATATAGCAAATTTAAAAAAAAAAACCACATATTTGCTCTTTAAAATGCACTGGTTTATAATAATATATTATAACATTTAGGATTTTAATACCAGTGCTTTAGTGTAATAAAACTTTTAGTGATTCCCTGGCATGTCTTGTTCAGACTTAAGTTCCTCATTTACATATCTGATGTCCCCCAAGAGACAGACAAGCTTCAAGTTAATTATCCATGTAGCTGTAAGAACTCCTGTTTCTTTGGTAAGAACTCTCTAAAAGAAAACTAACAGTTATTAAATATTACTTTGAGTTTCAAAAAGTAATCGAATTGCATTTAAAGAGGCACTAAAGAGATACTTAAATTTAATATTCTTTGCAGACTAAATAATATATAAACCATGTACAACTCTTACACAATCCACAAATAAAACAATCATTAAAAACTAACAAGAAGCCCAGCCTTCAGTAATTTCAAGCGCTACAAATACTCAGAAGCAAAAAGGCTCTTGAGCAGAGCCTGCGCTACTCCCTAACATGTAGTCATTTTACACGAAGGCAAAATTACACCTGTTGAAAACTGTGACACATTCCCGATGGTTTCTAGTGGAGCAGGATTACATTACTAATAGCTCATAAAAACATGGAGAGAATCATGCTCTTTACAGAAAATAACATGTGGCAGAATACATACTTCTGAAATGAAATGCAATCGTTGTAAAGACACCAACATGTCTCTTGTATCTCACCAAACTATAATTACAGGGAGGAGCAACGGAGAAATACTGTATAGTCTATGTTGTCACTTGTGACCAAAAGCATCTTTAAAAAGCAATTTGATGTATCATGGAAAAGAGGAACAGAATAACTGGCAAGCATAAAATGGACTTTAATTTTAACTGTTCTACACAGTTTCCACTCGCATAGCATCCAAACGCCTTCAGTAGGGTGTTAGACAATGTACCTAATATATGTCATCTGTGTCTCGTTCTCTGTCATCCTCAGCTGCAGCTGGCAACTTACAAGTACAGATATCAGGTGAAATAATTAATCTGAGTATTTTACAATAAATGAACATGTGCATCTATTTCCCAGAGTCTCATGATGACTTGCATGAGAGGCGAATTCATTGACTGTCTCCAAATTATTACATGCATCCTATAATTAAGTTACAATGACTGAATAGAATGTGGATGCTCTTCTCTCCACAGAAGACAACAATCTCATTCCACAAAGACCTTGGAGGTCATTCAAGAAACAATTAGATGTCCTGCTATCTATACTAAAAAGAAAGAAGGCCAAGGGCAGAACAGTCTTTCTTCTGTTTCCTGAAGCTTCAGTGCTTCACACATTCAAATGAAGGCAAACAATATTAAGCCACAGAGCAACACACAGAACACATACGCCTTGTAAAAAGTTGGTATTATTTCTATCCGCCAAAACGGGGCAGGAAGAGTCATGTCTGTCATTTTACAGAAAGGCATTTGTTCACAATTTGTGTTATTTTAGTTTCTCAGCGTCACTGTGTAAGAAGTGAAAAGCACTAAATAAAACTGTAGTCATTATTCTGCTGTGTAAAGACAGAGGAGAATACATACTAATGTCAGCTGTGTACACATTCAGCTCTGGGGGGAAAAAAGCATTAATGTGAGAACAGAAAGAGGTAAGACCTAACTTTTACATGTCAACCAACAGTCTTCTATCATATGTAGAAAGCATATCTGATATTTTCTGGCACTTTACATTTGATCAGACATTTGATTTATTGTGATAAAGACAGTTAAAACTCAGTAATGCTCACAGACTTCGGGAATGCAAAATCTTGCAATCCTTGGGCAGACAATGCTACCACTGACTTCAAAGAAGACAATAGAAGAAAACTTCAAATAGACAATGTCTATTGTCATTCTGAGATGATCCCTTCTGGCTGAAATACGGAACAATGTTGACAGACAACTGCAAAGGGAGTCATTTCCAGGCCTCCTCAGTCAAAAGGAGGTTCACTGAGTTGCAGACCTTTAGGGGTGTTTGCAGGGCTGTATGGAACTGGTTCCTCCAGGTGCCTCATCTAAATTGGGGAAATCTTAGCCTGTGAAGCTTTCCTTCTATCACTTAGTTCTGTAGTATTGAAGTACAATGCAAAAACTTGCAGAAAGCACCTTCTAAGATACAAATGGTTCACAACTCACTACCCTGTAATATTTCACCCTTTCTTTCCTTCCTTTCCAGTTTTTCCCCTTGGCCTTCCTATTTCTAGCAGAACCAAGAAACAATTATGGGATGAATGGGGCAAGTACCAGTAATGAGGTAGGCTTTGCAGTTTGATCTGAACAGTTGCCTAGGTGAAGTTCAAAGAACAATGCAGACCACTAGAAGATTTGTCACTAGAAGATTTGCCACTAGAAGATTTGTCTCAGAAATAATGGCTCTTTTAAAGTACAGCTTTAGACCAGAAATACACAAAATACTAAGAGGAAGACATAGTCCTGGACTATCCAGGTGAGATACTTTGAAAAAGCCATTAACTTCAACCACACAAATAAACTAAATTAATAAAGAAAACATGCTTCCAGGGTGTCTTTTATTTTCCAAACCTAAGCATTTCTTCTCTCTTCACATTAAAGTCCACCTATGTGCTTAAGAAGAGTCAAACTTAGCAGGACCTGAGCACTGAATTAAGTAGAGAAATATAGAGAAATTCAACAATACAGAGCTATGTTAACAGATGCTTTCAAACAAAAATAGAAGAGGAACTGTAGTGAATATCCCTGAAAAGATATGAAATTAAGAGCCTTTTTTTTTTTTTTTTCATATGGGAGCCAGAAGAGGACCAAGAGTGATTACCGCTAGCACTGCCATTATCTAGAATACAGATCTCCAGGTAACTAGCAAGGGATAGTCTACTTTAAATAGTAGATGTGAAATAATCTTTCAAAGATGTTGAAACTCTGCCTACTTGCTATGAAGACTGAAGCTGGATTTTCCCTAATCAGAACAGTGTGTAATTGCCTTTGGATTCTTGCCATTGTTTTCAGCCCATGCAGTAGTTATTTTACATGAAGAAGCTGAAGCTAAACAGAGCTCTCTATGCCATTGATCGTATTTATGACAGTCTTGATCCTGTAGTGAAATGAGTTCAGACACAGACAGAGCACATTCTTGGATCTGCAGCTAACTAGCTGGTATGAAAGCTCCTGATTAATAAGCACTAGGTTCCATATCTGTTCCCTTGCGTCATTCCCAAGGCCATAACCCATCCCATCATCCACAGCAAAATAAGATCAGCATCTCAGTTCATACCACAACACTAAATGTTGTGTTTGCCACCCGTTGAGTCTGCCTGGTATAGAGTACTCAACTTCACTGTTCCGTGCTTAAGGAGAACTGGAATGTCTTACGCTGTATTTAAATTTACGCAAATCTTGTTGGCACAAAATTTCACACACTTGGTTACAGTATGCGAGATTACTTGGGCACCATACTCAAAAGGCAAAGAATATATCCTGTCTCCTCCCTGTGGCACAGAGAGAGGCGATCAATCAAAAAGGTGCTTGGAGTCAGACAAAATGGCCGTATGGTGCTTCAGTGTTCAAATTATGTGTGTTCTTTAAAAAAATTGAATGCTGGATAATGATTTGCCACACCGCTATACTACAGGTAAGTTCAAAAGCAGTCATTGTCAGTATGCTGATTGATGTAAAGCTTTCAGTCTCTGGGGGGAAGAGTATAGCACTTCCTACTGCTTGATCCATAAAGCAGCATTTACTGCAGCCCACCTTCCTGGTCTGTGCTGCATAATACATTGCCAGATTATGGGAGTTAGGGAATTAAAAGGAAAATAAAAGAATGGATGAAAAAGCCGTGACCCCCTCCTCCACAGGTGAAATATTTAAGTCCCTGCCTCAGGGTATTGGAAGTAGACACTAATTGCCATCCAGATACCCACTACTCACTTTCACCTAAATATTTCCCACTTCTGGCTGATCAACCAACCTAATATTTAATTGAAAAAGTTTTCATTTAACGTTTGCATCCTGTGATGACTAGCTGGGACTGGAAGCATTCACTATCAGAGCTACAGTATAAAAAGGGAGAATAGCACGGTGTGAAGGAGCCCAAGTAAAAGGCAAGAAATGAGAAGGGTAAAAATAAAAAGCTTTTAAGGATACACACTTCAAGTTTCTTTTACTAAGAACCAACAACTAGCACTTCAAGTGATACTTCATGTGCCAGGTACTGTGCCAGCTGTTTGATTCTGTATTTGCTACTTAGTGATCACTATCTGGATTTTTGTAGGCATTTTCTCATGGCTGTTGAACAGAAACCTGCAACACTATCCACAGACAGGAAGGGGAAAGTATTATTGATCTGTGTCTGCTTTGATGTGCTGCTTTCTGGGAGTGAAAACCAATCTGTTACAATCAGATGCTGCACAGCCTGAATTATATTGAGGTTCCCATCGATATATAGAATATGTGGGAGCAAATAAACAGTAGCCACAAAAGAAAGACTTGACCAGATTATTAACCAACTGTGGGTGTTGAAAAAGGAAATTCATGTGGGATCCAGACAGGTCTCATTCTTAAAGACCTTTTGGGGACAAAAATACAAGAAAGGAAGCGTTTGATGTTGGAGACCACACAGAGAAGGCAAAGAAGAGGATTTGTGCTTTATGAAGCATTAAAGTGAGTTCTGTAATGATACTCTATTTGGAACAGAAATGCCCCATTTTTAAAAAAAGGGACGAAAGCAGCTGAGATTCAAAACTTGCAAACCTCATTGGCAGCCTTACAGATATTTTCTGTTACAGTTGTACCTAAAAGGGGGAGAGGGAGTACAGAACACCAAAACCCAAAATCCTTGCTCAAAAGCATTTACGGTCTGAGAGAAGGAACATAAGCACAAGCAGTCATGAGAAAGAAAGACTCAAAGGCGATGATTAAAGACAAGGGGAACAAGATGTGAAAGACAAAAGAGTAAATGGATTGATAGTGTTGAGCAGATAACATTCTCCCTATCTCCTTAGAGTTTGCCACCATCTGCCTATCAGCCTCCGGGCAGGGCAGGCAGGCAAAGGGGAATATTGCTTACAAACAGGGACAGATGCCAAAATGAGATTGGCCAAAGGCAGGAACAAATGACGGAATGAAATTTGTTCAGAAACAAAGTCCTTGCAATGATTAAAAGTTTAACAACAAAATTGAAACACAGATGTGTGTTTTACGATTTAAAATATGTTTGGATTTGATTATGCAATGCTTTGCACCTTGTTTTCTTTCTTAAACTTATAAATCATCTGCACATCAAAACAGTACTGATTTTTGCAGAGATGCAAACACACAAAGTTCAAGTGTTAGGCTTGTGCAGAAACAACTTCCAGCTGCCTCTCCACATACAGATTTCTGGTAGGTATCTCACTCTAAATGCAGAGATGGTAGCGTCTTGCCAAGCCAAAAGTATTTCATAACAGTGGTCAAATGTGGCATGAAGGCTGAATTCACCAGTAAAACAGGTAAAATGGCTAAATAAATGTTAAGGACAATAGCAGAATAGAAGCAGAATTACATAAGCCTAAGGGAAACGTGAAAATACTGGAGGATGGAGTCAAAAGGAGCTTAGAGAATATTACAGCATGACAAGTACTAGAGTGACAAAGTAATATAAGGAAGATCCTTTCATTTTGCTTACCTCATCTGATGCATCTTTTCAGCATGCAAAGGTAGAAAACAGAGATAACTGAAACAAAACACTAAAGGCAATGTCAGTACCCTAAACACTGACTGCGTTAGAATATCTGGGACATATATGTAGGGCACAGATATGACACAGGACCCACAGAAGACTCACAACCTTGTGAAGTCAAGCGGAATACCTTGCAGCGTGTCTAATGGCACCTGACACCTACAATAAGGCACCTGAAATATTCTGAGAGAGTCAAAAAAGTATTTTCTCTCCAAGAAAGTTCTTAAAGAAGAAAAAGGCAGGTTTCAAAGAGAATTGAGTGCTACTGGACTGATGCCTTTGGACATGGGTTATATTTCTTGCAAATATAAATGGTCAGGACCTAATGAGTTAGATGCAGAACAGTATACTGCATAATAAAGGCAGAGGACTCTGAGGCAGGGTCTTAACTTTAATTATTTGGAGAGGTTTATGAGATTCTTCTGTTCTTGGGGTTTCAATTTCTCTTTGGAAGAGTAAATAAAATTAACTCAATTTCCAGCTGTGGACAGATTGTGGGCAGATAGATAATTACCCTGCCGTACCCGTGGGTAGCCAGCTTCCCCCACTGTTCAGCAGCATTTGAATTGTTTGCTTTATCTCTTACTGGTTTTGACTTTGTTGAGAAGACTGGAGGTGACATTTATCTCTTAACACAAACATATATTGGTAAGCCATTTTTAGAGATGCGGGTTAAGTGAGGCACCATAAGGCACACATATGGGCAGACATATTACAGCAATTTTAGTAACAACAAAGACCAGAAGGGAATTGTTACATTTGGAGAGAATGTGATTGAAAGTTAAAGGATAAATTCAGGTATGTGTCACTATTCTCTCAATGCTAAAAGAAAGCAGGAAAATAATGACCTGTAATTCCAACAGGGAGCAAAGAATCAGACCTTCTACAGACAATCACCCCATACTCCTCTTTTGATTTCCACATGAAGCCATACACTGAATAAATTCCTGGCACAGTTCTGTCACATTTCCTATCACTGTAGCCAGTTATTAAATATCTAGGTTTGACAAGAGAAGTGACAAATGAGTATTACTTGAAAAGTAAGTATTTTGGTATTTTGGTGGTTTCTTGACACAGCTGCTATGTAACGAATAAGAGCTGGATTCATCCAGATGGCAATGACTTCAGGGTAGGACTACACCTTACTTTAAGTGTTACAAAAAGCAGGCACCTGACCCCAATCAGGAGCTCCAGAATGTGTTACCCTGGCACCAACGTGCTCTACAATCAACAGACAGAGTGAAGGTACTTTGAAGAGACATCAGAAAAGCCCAAGGTTGGCTAGAGTTGGCCAGAAAGAGGGCTGTGTCTGAGCTTCAGCCCCTCGCAAAACCTCAGGTATGGCTCTGCTTTCAGGCTCCGGCCCCAGAGCTGTCTCCTAAGGCCTGATGCATAACTAAGCGTGGGCTTTTTGCAAAATACCCTAGTGACCAGAGCACTCAGAGAAGGGATGCCTGCGTTCCAGCTTCTCCTCAGCTTAAAGAGATTTGATCCCCAAAACGCCGTACCCAACAAGAGTGCCCTACTATCAAACTAGAGCTAATGGCAAGAGTAAAAGAGGCTAGTGAGAAGATGCTGCCTAACCTTTCTTTCCAGGCTGGGCCACTGTGCAGTCAAAAGGGCAACAATCTTGAAGTCAAAAGACAATGCAGAATTGAGAGTCTAACTTTCAGGTGTGTGGATAGATAGAGTTAAGTGGAGTCCACCTGCGGATAGATAGGTAGAGTCCACTCCCTAGCCATTTGTAGCATTTCTTAAAATTTATTTATGGAACATACAGTGGATAAAGGTACAAACATCTTGGAAGCCTCCTTTTACCCAATTAATGATCATTCTTGTAGCTTTCAATGTTCTGCAAGATGGAAGATGGCAGAAAGAATTGTATATGGTTAGCAAATTAGCCAAACTGACTTTTTTTATATATTTTGAGTCAGAAGTGATGATAGAAACCAACACCTGACATGATAATGCTCAGAGTTTTGGACAAGTTCTTCTGAAAAATTTATTTGATTGCATAATAAGTTCATCGTATTCTGTAACTAAAAGGTTTTAAATCGTATAAAATTACATAAAATTGCCGTATGCTATCAGTACATTATTTTGTTATTATTATTAGTTTCAATTGATAAACAGTGGGAAGACAGCAAAAATGCCTTCACTCTCAATTCTAGACAAGAATGTGGAGGCAGCCAAGAAGAATGAACAGAATAGGAAAACGCCACGACGTCTGAGAGCTGGTTTTGACAGAAAGATTTCTAGCATGAATAGTGGCATTGTAAGTAAAATGTGGAAGACTTTGCACAGATTCATAGTCAGTACAGCAGTAATAATCCTTGACACGCATTATTTTTGTGCCACTGCTGCCCCTATGCAATGTGTTAAGACAACGAACTTCCAAACCCAATCAGAAGATGTCACAAACATTACCGCTCCACTCTGTAACACACAGTAGTGAGTCAGGGCAGGCCTCTGGGAGACTTTAAATGAGTGGTGGAGTACAGCACCAAGAGAAGCCCTCAGAGGTTTAAACTCTCCCACTTCTGTCACTGTAACTTGGTCTGACTCAGAGCCAGCAAACGCCGCAGCTGCTGCTCTTTCTCACACTATCTGTAAACAAATGTGCCCTGTGCATTTAGCAGGTCCTTGTTTAAAAAAAACAAAACAAAACAAAAAACCAAAAAAACATAAACCAAACCCCACGTTTTTTTTCAGATTAGAAAAAACTGTCCTTTTCTTGTATTCTTTTTTAACCACAGATTTTACTTCACCAAGCTTCTTTTTTCACTCTTACAATATTGTACACCACCTCAGTTCAAAAGAAAGTGAAATTGATATATACATGTGGCATATATGGACCACAAAATTTCTCTGCATGTGTTCTCTGCTACTCAGTTTACATGGGCAGTAAGGATAATAGAATTTCCACAGCTTTTTTACCTTTCATACCCATTCCAGATTCTTTAAGGGTCTCCGAGGGACTGGTTTTAAGCATGCGATTTAATGGCTCGTAGAAAATACAAATCCACTAATCTGATTTTAAAAATGCCCACTCACTTTGGTACATAAAGTTATTTGAAAAGTATTTTTTACCAGAATATATATGATACCATTGCAAATGATCACAGGGAATTTGAAAACACAAATTCAAAATATCTGTTGTATACAACCCCTGCATAAATGCAGCTAGATATTGCTCCCTGCTCCCTATATAAAGTTGCCATTAACATCAACAAAAGGTAAATACTTTCAAATTACTCCATATCCCTTCTATCTCTAGAGAGCCAGAGTCCACAAGCACCTGATGCAGTCCCAGAGAGATCCAGTCTCCAGCAGCACACAACTATAGCAGCAAGTACAGGCACTGCAATATGTCGAATGGTTGAGGATGCCAAGGGGTGAGATTTCAGCCTGCAGTGAATCTGAATTTGCAGACTGAGTTCATCTCTAACATATGTTCAAGTTCAAATATGTATTTATTGTAAAAATGGTCCCAGAGTACATATATGCTGAAAACATTTAGGATGCATTAGTTTTGCTTTAGCTGTCTTCTGAAGACTTTGATAGTGCTCTTGAACAGACAGGAGCTTGGAGACCATCAGTCACCATTTTGACTCTAGTTGCAAGAGGTGGAGTGCCATAATCGCGGGTTAGGAAATGCTGGACTGGGTAAATATTTTACCACTGGGCATTAGTGGGCATTTATTACACAATATTACTCATCTCTAGCACAGTGTTTCCTGTATTTATAGTAAGAAACACTACAAACGTGGCGGTAAACAAAATGACATACAAGCCTCACTTTACATGGACTTTGATGTTTGCATACCCAAGGACACCCTAATTAAATCTTTTATGCTTCATTAAACCTAAACAACAACAAGAACAACAAATCTTCAAACAAATGTTCTGCTGTGGGCTCAATTCTGCAATAGTTGAAGGCCTAATAGGTTTATCAATTGCTGTTTCATCTGAGGCTGAAAAGATAATGGCCAAATGCCTTGCTCTTCTGCCATTCTCACCGGAACTCAAAGGAACAATAAACCAGTTACATATATTCAAAAAACTCCTGCCCTCACAAGTCCAGGCCTTTAATGATAGTTACAGATCAGGGCCAAATTGTGGACTTAAGTGCAGGCGTTTATAGTTTAGGGCAATGCCGTTCCTTGCTTCTCAGCGTGCGATTTAGCCAGAAAGGGTTTTATTCAAAACAAATGTGATAAAAGGGAGAATGACAGGAGTGAGACGTGGCTCCTCCTCCTTCCACAAAAGATGCTTCCTCGCTAGCAGAATCCTCCTCTCCTTCTCCCTCCCTCAGTTTGACAATTGCAGAGTGCCAAGACGTGGAAATCATCCTTCCACTGGTGACATCTGTCTCCCCAAAGAGCTCCGGAGGCAGTTATTGTGAGAGCTTTGGAGTCTGTCATATGATTAGGTGAATATCGAACAGTCTGGGACTTCATTCTCTTAATGCTAGTTCCTGTGACTCACATTTGATTGGCTGGAATTAACGTAATGTAGCATTTTATCGTAATTTTTTTGTGCTAAGAAAGGGAAGAAAAAGGCTTAAATAAATTTAAGCATAGGGCTTGCGGTTTAGGAATGCCTTCTCTTTCATTTATTGTGTGGTATATCCATAACTATCAGTCAGCATTGTCCATTTATGCATCTACTGGAAATACTGAGTTTTCATTGTGAAAAGGCTGATGCTTATGAACATGTAAAAAAGCTGTATGTGCCACTTCTTTGCAGAGACTTCAGAACAATCTCATTAATGAACCATAAAGGAAAAAGTTCTTTAAAATAACAACTCTCGTAAGAAATTACATTTAAAAGGAGTACTGATTAAAATCAGAAACAAGTCAAAAGAGTTAAAGAAGTTTTAAGTATTATCCTTTTCAGCATGGCTATCAATAGGAAGCTGACAATAGTATTATTGCTATTTACATATTGGTAACACACTGGTATGAATTTGCATAACGTATTGTGGTTCTATGCTCTAGGGAGTTGCATTGTAACATATTGGTGCTTAATGAACTCTGAAAAAATTGATTTTCCACAGAGTAAATTAAGGAATGCATTATAGCTGTTAAAGCAATCTTAAGGGAAATCTGAGGCTTCCACTGCAGCACCATGCTTAGTAAGTAATAAATTACATGTTATACTTATTTGCCTTAATTCATGCTAATTTTGTCCAATTAATGTATCACAGTAATTCAGAAGCCTGTCACAGGAGAGCTAATTATTTATTGGATTTTTGTGTTCAGCTCCCTAGGAGTCTACTAGCAAACAAACTTGCGACTGTCTTTCTGTTAGGTCCACAATGACATTTTTATGTCTTACTGTGGAAAGAAAAAGAATGTTATTATTTTCTGGTTTCAGTTATAAAAATGGATCATTATTCATGTAAGTTAGTTTTTTTGTTTACAAACTGGTGTCACGTCGTGACAGACTGCCATACTGCTAGGATGAGATCCAAGGTTTTTCCTCTTCCTGTAAATGCCTGAACATGACATAATTCTTATTAAAGACCACAGCAGTACTTTTCACAACCTGAAAGCTTCTGCTGAGTGTGTGTAAAGTTCAAAAAAAAACCCCTTCTCATTCTTTTCTCTGAAACCTATGTTTTTCAAAATCCATTGGCTTGAAAAATCAAGCACAACGTGCCCATAGCAATTGATACTCTTTCACAAAAATAGATTTTTAACTGTGGCAGAATGTTAATTCAAAGCAAAAAAAAAAATGAATTATTTATGAGATTAATTTGTGCAATTCATACCTATAAATAATATGGCAGTTGCTAAATAATTTGCACAGAGTGATAAGATGCAGACATCACAGTTAAACAATAAGAGAGTCACCAGCTGTGAAATACCCACTATCTGCTAGCATTCTGTCATGCACAAGCATTTACAGAAAATTATTTGTTGGGGGTGGAAAGTATTAGATCTGATACTTGGCTTCTTCTCATGGGTAGCAGGAGAATACTTGTCAGTTGATTACTGTCTTCTACCCTACGTGAAAAGAAGTGATATTTCTTTAAATGTATAATGCAAAGTGACGTTACCAGCAGGCTACATAAAATCAT